>NC_035434.2:96060331-96147951 GCF_002127325.2 Helianthus annuus
CCTTTCACTTGTTTCTAAGTTTTGCAGAAGGTTTGAGTATCTTTGGCAGAGGATAAGTCTCCACAGAAGTATCCAGTTATTTGGGCTCGACCCCAGTTATTTGGGCTTGACCCCAGTTCTTTGGGCTAGTCCCCAGTTTAGGCCTGTCCCCAGTATCGCCAGCAGCACATGATGATCCTGGTACAGTTCATGGCAATGGGACCAGTACTCGCTTTAGGGGCTGACAATTTCATTGTACTGGTTGTATCCGGGATCCTACGTATAATGGTAGACGTACCATACATCCGTTCCTAAGGTTTCTAACGTTTTCACGTTAGCTAAGGTTTTGTCATTTTCATGTCACTAAGTTTGGATAGTCCCCAGTTATCCTTTAGGCTTTGCGCTTGTCCCCAGTTATCCTTTGGGCTTGTCCCCAGTTACTAACTTTTATCTTATAATGGCTTAGTCCCAAGTTATATTCTATTTCAGGTTTTCGAAGTTAAACAAGCAAAGATCCTTGATCCTTACCTTCCACTAAGGTTTGTCATTTTGATTATCCTGATCATAATTGTTAAGGGGTTAGGATCCTAACTTGGATTCTCAGGTATGATCCTTATTCATTTTTATTTTATAAGTTAACCTTATTCTTTGACAACAGAACTAATGATCCTTAAATTGCATAACTTTTCTAAGCTTATTAACTATAGGATATTTGATCCTGGATCATATCCTAAAACTCTTAAAAATGATTTGTTCATCTTTTCTTATTAAACAAAGTATATAATGACAATTGGAAACTAAAGAATTCATAAGGATAACAATACAGGATAAGCCAAAAAGTTAAAGTTTTATTTATTCACAAAATGTTTAACCCTTTAAGGTTGTCAAAATTGCCAACCCACATTTCTACCAGCAAAACGTGGCTCGTCCACATGGGTTGGCAAAGGGTGTCCATTATTCATGTGGTCATAACAGTGCAGGAAATTAAAGGCGGCAGGATAACAAGTGATTTCATCCCCCAAACAGAGGATCCCTCCACCACCTATTATCCTACCTATTGTCTGAGGATCCTTGATCCTTAAACCTAATAACTATTGTTCAAGATACAACCCATCATTGTTCAACAAAAACATCATAACCAAAATAAACTACCAAACTAAAAAAATGGGCTCCGGCTATGTCTAGAATTGTCCATCATCGCCCATTCATGCAGCTTACACCTTTGTTGCATCACCTTCACCAGCTCCACCTGCTTCTCCACCACCCTGATCCTTGCCACTGTTGGTCGCCTCGATTGCCAGAACTTCATCAGCCTCTTCTTCGTCCTCCAACTCAGCCAACCTAGCCTTCCAGCCCTCCATGTCCCAGTTGCTCCTGTCAAAATTAGGATCCTGAGCTTCTTGGGCCATCTGCAACTTGGTTTTGTACATGGCAATGGCAGCGGAGACTTTAGCATCCTCCATGATCTCGTGCTTCTCATAGTCAGCGTTGATCTGAGCTGTAACCGCCTGAGTTTTGACATCATTGAGGTCCTTTTCGAGGGAGGCAATCTTATGATCCTTGAGCAACGCCACTTGTTGGAGGTCCGAGTATTTTTCCTCAATCTCTTCAATGCTCCCTACGTAGTCTCGGATTTCAGCAAATTTCTGCAAAAGAAAGGATACAATTCAGTATCCCTTAGCCTCAGTATGGAAGGATCATGTACAAGAATCATATTTAAGGATCAGCTATTCTTACCTCAGCAACATATTCCTCAAACTGATGCTGGATCAGGGGAATGCCTTTAAGGGTACCGGCAGCCTTCCTTTTCTTTCCACCTCTTCCCTTCGAAGTGGTTGCCTTGGGGATTGTGACGGAGGGGCTAGCAGCAGACTTCTTCTTTCCAGACCGGACGGTGTCAAGGTCAGTGACGCTAAAACGAGAAGCAGACTTTGATGACTTTCCAACACCTACATACCCAAAACAGATAAGTATTCTTATTTCACATCTATTTAACTATTTATTTGGACATTTAATTGTGCAAGAAACAGGATACTTACTTGACATTGTTACAGAACCTGAGGATACCTCTTTAGAATCCTGGGTATTTGCTTGAAATGATCTTATTGCAGGATCAAGTTTTCGAAAAGCAGCAAGCCTCTCCTTGGTGGCAGGTGATGGGATAATGTGTGAAACAGAAATAGCCGCACAAAAGAAACAAAAGCATGTTAGTGATCCTCATCAGAAACAAGGTTATCCAGTGATCCTTCTAAGGATCCTCTATCCTACCATGGGTGGTCCACTTCTTTGGCAAATCCTTTCCGTTTGGGATGGTATCCCTCCTGACAAAAAAGAACCGCCGTTTCCAGTTGGTGTCATTCTTAGTGGTTTTGAGGATGGGGTGTTCTTCAAAGTGTTTATGTTTGAATAAATACCGGTGGGATCCGTGGCTCACAAGATTGTACATCTCTGCCAACTCCGACATTCCCAGATCAATGCCTTCGTGCTCAATGATTCTTTCAAGGGACTCAAGACCCTCCACATCATTGGCATCGCTTGGATATAGGAGATGCCGATGAGAGAAAAGAAGGACTGGGTGAATTCAGGGAAAGGATACGAGTACCCTATTGTGAATGGGGTGACCGGGAAAGCTACCCAGGTTTCAGATACGAAATCGCTCAGACTGGTGGGATCAAAAGCTTTGAAAGTGGTGCTTGCCGGAAAACAATGGCGAATTCTGTCTATCTGTGGATTAGTGAAGCAGCATCGTTCCTTCATAGAGTCTTCAATGATCCCTTGGCTCTTGAGAGGACTATCTTTTTGTGATCCTTAGTCGGCGAGGAACTCAGCATCATTTTAGTCATGATGAGGGTAAAAAAGAAGATGAACAGAAAAAGAAAACGTAAAGGGAGAAGAGAAAGAAAGATACCTGCCTGATCTTCGAATGTGGATTTAAAGGGAGTCTCTCTTGAATTTAAATGCAAATTGATCCCTATCCCTAACTTCAATTTATAATAATGCTCTTGTAGGGTAGTCACTTCAGTGACGTCAGGTTGGTAATGGCTAGTCTGACTACAACGGCTAGTTATCTGTTGGTTTGTTGCGGATAAGAACGAGAAAATATAACTCGTTTATTTACATTTTTACTCCTTATATTTTGGGGGCAATTGTTAGAGGAGGATTTTCCTATGATCAGTGATCCTCAATTGCTGTCGAATTTAAGGATCCTTAAGTGTGTTTGAGTTTAGGATCCTCGGAGAGTATTGTAGGATCAGGATCCAGGGTCCTCATAGTGATCCTTACACTAACGATTGTCTGCTTTGAATATGGAATTGTTTTGCAGGAGTATGTGTTTGGACTTGGTCATGGCGATATTCCTGGAGCATATTCTCTTTTATTCCACACATGCTTGACCATTGTGAACGTTATGGAGATCGTGGGGAGAGTGCAAGAATTGCGGATAGTTAGTTATCTTAGATGTTTACTAAATTTAAAAGGGGATAGCGAGCTACATTAGAACACTTGGCTATTTTTTGGCTAAAAACATGTCACACCCCCAAAATCCACCCGCGGAGTACTACCGCTTGGAGGCGTGACTGACCAGGATCCAGCCACCAATCATACTGAACAAGCATATAAACTGTTATAAAAGTTTAACCAATACGATTGGTGTTTCAAACAAACAAAGTTTAAGTTGCAAGCGGAAGCATAAGTTTAAAGTTATAACATAAGTTCAAATGTTTTCAAATAGAACATGGCACGCAGCGATCCGTGTCCCACAACGACTCTCCTCCATGCAAGCTCCAGCTGAGTACCTATGGTCCTGCAAAGCATGTAGTAACGAGTCAACAACTAGTTGAGTGAGTTCACAGTTGGGTGTTCGTTTTTAATTGTTTCGAAAACAGTTTCCTTTATCTGGCATCCTGCCGTGGGGGTTACCCCATAGTTTGAAAACGTGACTTGTTCATTCCCAGTTTCTCCGGCATTCCAGCCGTGGGGGCTACCCCGTGTTAGTTATCAGGCATTTCGGCCGTGGGGGCTACCCCATGCGTACACTAGACCCGTTACCATATAGACTGCTGACTGTAGTCATGTTTATGTGCCCTGAAAACATCAATGTCTATCATCATTGACGTGCCCCAGATCCATTAGTTCACGCCCGTCCTCTGCGGCATGGTGTGAGGTTTGTCAGACCTAAATAGCGCTATCTAACTAATGACCCGCTCGCCATTGGCCCGGCGATTAAGTCGATATTAAAAGGAGGGACTTCGTGATAGAGTTTTAGTCTAGTACGAGTTATCCGTCCGTCCGGACGAGGAATCACATTCCTGAACCACTGCTGTCCTACCCAAGGAGGACGAGGAACCCACGTTCCTTAACCCCATTCCCAACCCAGGGAATCCCATGCTTTGTAGAGGGTGTGAACTCACCTTGGTTTGCTCGGTAGTAACACAGAAAGGTCAATCAAGTCGCAAGTAGTCAATTACGTCCTAACATAGATACCATTTATAATCAGATTCAACCAAGCAGTGCACGTACAAGTAGTAGTTATGGCATACAAGTTCTAGTATGGCAGTTCATCGATGGTTCACAACAAGTTTCACAGTTAACAATCAAATACAACCCAAAGTCTAAGTGTGAGGCCCTAACAGTTGGGCTCGTAATAACAGACCCAAAACATCGCGTCAACAGTAACACAGAAGTCCATAGGCCCGGCCCACTAACTTAGGCCCATAACTAAGCAAGCCCAACAAGTGTGGTTTCAAGTCGCAACCGGACTCGCAAGCATGGTTGCGGGTTATGTTGTTTGTGTTGATCGTGGATGGTTGCGAGTCGCAACCTATGTCGCAACCATGGTTTCGGCTTGTCATGTTATGGTTGCGAGTCGTAACCAGGTGTTCTCGACTCGCAACTGATGTCGCAACGTGGAGGTTTCAAGTCGCAACCAGGGGTTTCGACTCCCCAGCACCTGCTGATCCTTCACAGTTTGTACTATCCAATGAAAATCATGCAGAATTATGTACTATCCACTAAACATGTTTTGTTGTCTAATATTTACCCAAATTGGATCAAACAGTGCAGATTTCAAATATTCAACACCCCTTCATTGCATATTCAAGTTGTTCTTCACTTATTCATCATGTTCTTCATATATTCAAAAACACATTCATCAAGTTCTTCACATATTCATAACATAAATAACCCTTATTCAAACGAGATTATGAACAACAATACAACACACTTAAACACACCCATATAATGGTTTCAATCCTCACATATGCAAACCGGTTTTATCAAAATCCTTATTATCTTCTAGCAACTAGAATGCATTCATTGGTTCTAAAGCATGTGTACACACTCATAACAAATCTTGAGTACATTATCATATTATCATCATCAACCGATTATAGCACATACGAGAAATACTTATGAACCGATTTCTTGAACATCAAATTCATCATGCATAACTCACAAACAACATATTGTCACATAATCTCATCATACATCATCAACCCAAGTACAAAGCACAACATGAATCACTAATATTAACAATAAACATCAAGAACACTAACCGGTTGATGGGTTTCGAGGATGTGTGTGAGCTTCCAACCGATTGTGTGTGTGAGCCGATTCCAAGAATCCAAATCCGAGAATGAGAGAGTGTTTGTGAGGGAAAGTAGGAGAGTGTGTGTGTAGAGGAGTATGTGTGGTGTCCAAAGAAATGGTAAGTGTGGTTATGAGTGTAGCATAAATACTAGTTCTTCATGGTTTACCCTAAAGGGCTTACTAGCCGGTTAAGGAGGTCACGGCCCAAAGGCCCAAATCGGTTATGTTCACTCGAGACCTTATGGTCTCGAGTCGGGTTCTCGGCTTGCATAGAACACGCATATATATATATATATATATATATATATACATACACGCAAGCAAAACACATATCACATAAAAGGTTCACATTTATTAGTAACTTCAACAAGTTAACTTAGTCACAAAATGTTCAAGCATGTTACATCGAGGTACAAGGAAGGTTCTAAATTTCGAGTTGTCACATCATCCCCAAGTTGAAAGAAATTTCGTCCCGAAATTTGATGGCACTCACTGAGGAAGCTAGTTAAGTTGTATGGTTTTCCCGGTTTTCCTGGGGTGTCACATCCTCCCCCTGTTGATCTGGAATTTCGTCCCGAAATTCCGTAGCTTCAGCCTCAGTAGTGGTCGTACCGTTTGCAAACAGTTGGGGATACTTTTGTTTCATCCGATCTTCGCGCTCCCAGGTAAACTCTGGGCCGCGACGTGAGTTCCAACGAACTCGAACGAGAGGTATTCTAGTGCTCTTGAGGACCTTAACATCCCGGTCCGTGATTTCGACTGGTTCCTCGACGAATTTCAACTGTTCGTCGATCGTGAGTTCCTTCAGAGGAACTACGTGGGTCTCATCTGACAGACATTTCTTCAGATTCGACACATGGAAAACGTTGTGAACTGCACCGAGTTCTGCTGGTAGGTTCAGTCTGTAGGCCACCTTGCCTATTTTCTCAATGATTTCGAAAGGTCCAACGTATCGTGGGTTGAGTTTGCCCCGTTTACCAAAACGAACCACACCCTTCCAGGGTGAAACCTTGAGTAATACCCGCTCCCCAACCTGGAGCTCAAGTGGTTTCCTGCCCTTATCGGCGTAGGCCTTCTGACGGTCTCGAGCGGCCGCCATGCGTTGTCGTATTTGAGCAATCCGCTCAGTAGTGTCTACCACATGTTCTGGACCAGTGATCTGGCTATCCCCCACCTCTGCCCAACAAAGAGGTGACCGGCATTTACGTCCGTACAATGCCTCAAACGAAGCAGCTTTAATGCTGGTGTGGTAGCTGTTATTGTATGAAAATTCCACAAGTGGCAGATGCTTTTCCCAGCTGTTGCCAAAGTCGATTACACAAGCACGAAGCATGTCTTCTAAGGTCTGGATAGTGCGCTCGGACTGCCCGTCCGTCTGTGGGTGATACGCTGTGCTCATATCTAATCGTGAGCCAAAGGACTTGTGCATTGCCTGCCATAGTTCCGAAGTAAAACGTGCATCTCGATCAGAGATGATAGAGGTGGGCACCCCGTGCCTCGAAACAACTTCCTTGAGGTATATTTCCGCTAAAGTGGAGAATTTATCCGTCTCCTTAATTGCCAAAAAGTGTGCGGATTTTGTGAGTCGATCCACGATCACCCAGATAGTATCGTTTCCACGCTGGGATCTAGGTAGGCCAGTAACGAAATCCATGGAAATTTGCTCCCATTTCCATTGTGGTATCTCTGGTTGCTGGAGTAGGCCTGAGGGTTTCTGGTATTCTGTCTTGACTCGCGCACAAGTCAAACACTTGCTGACGTAAGTTGCTATGTGGGCCTTCATGCTAGGCCACCAATACGTAGTTTTAATATCGTGGTACATCTTGTCCGAACCAGGGTGTACCGAGTAGCGAGATTTGTGTCCTGTCACGTAGTAAGCACCGTCTTCCTTCTGCTCTAAGCGTTGTCTTGACCCGCGTAGGGCTTCGGCTCTTACGTTTTCTGGTTTCAGTGCTTCTATCTGAGCAGCTCGTATTTGCGAAGGTAGACTAGAATGTATAGTGAGTTGTAGAGCTCTCACGCGTTTAGGCGCAGTGTCCTTTTGACTGAGGGCGTCAGCCACAACATTGGCCTTGCCCGGGTGATACCTGATGGAGCACTCATAGTCATTCAGCAGCTCGACCCATCGTCGTTGCCGCATATTCAGTTCCTTCTGCTTGAATATGTGCTCTAGGCTCCTGTGGTCGGTGTAGATGGCGCACTTGGTTCCGTACAGGTAATGCCGCCATAACTTAAGTGCGAAAACAACAGCTCCCAGCTCTAAATCATGCGTAGTGTAGTTCTTCTCGTGAACTTTGAGTTGTCGTGAGGCGTAGGCTATGACTTTATCTCGTTGCATCAATACACAACCAAGACCTTGAATTGATGCATCACAGTAAACCACAAAATCTTCTGTGCCCTCTGGCAGTGAAAGGATAGGTGCACTACAGAGTCTATCCTTTAGATGTTGAAAAGCTAACTCCTGCGCATTTCCCCAATGATAGACAACGCCTTTCTGCGTTAACAAGGTGAGAGGCTGCGCGATCTTAGAAAAATCCTTAATGAATCTCCTGTAGTAACCTGCCAGTCCCAAGAATTGGCGAATCTCCTTTGGTGTACGAGGTGCAGGCCAGTTCTTAATAGAGTCCACTTTGGATGGATCAACGTGAATCCCATCCTTGTTTACCACGTGGCCTAGGAAATGGACTTCACGAAGCCAGAAGTCGCATTTCGAGAACTTTGCGTAAAGCTGTTCTGTTCGAAGGAGTTCCAGAATAAGTCGCAGATGCTGTTCGTGCTCCTCCTGATTCTTAGAATAGATCAGGATGTCATCGATGAAGACTATAACGAACTTGTCCAGATAAGGCTTGCACACTCGGTTCATCAAATCCATGAAAACTGCGGGTGCGTTTGTCAGCCCAAACGGCATGACCAAAAACTCATAGTGCCCATATCGAGTCCTAAAGGCTGTCTTAAAGACATCCTCTTCCCGAACTCTCAGCTGGTGATATCCCGATCTCAGGTCGATCTTTGAATAGTAGCTCGACCCCTGCAACTGGTCGAACAAGTCGTCAATGCGCGGTAGGGGATAACGGTTCTTCACAGTTACCTTGTTGAGTTCACGATAGTCGATACACATTCTAAAGGTACCGTCCTTCTTCTTCACAAATAGTACTGGAGCTCCCCAAGGCGATGAGCTAGGACGAATGAAACCCTTATCCAAGAGTTCTTGTAGTTGCGTGGAGAGTTCTTCCAACTCTGATGGAGCCAAACGATAAGGTGCACGTGCTATAGGCGCAGCTCCAGGAGCTAGTTCAATCTGAAACTCGACTTGGCGATGGGGCGGAAGACCAGGTAATTCCTCAGGGAATACCTCAGGATAGTCACGTACAACTGGAAAATCTTCTAGCTTCTTCTCTTTCTCTGTGGCATCAGTAACTAGAGCCAAAATCGCAGTGTGGCCCTTTCGTAGGCACTTTTGGGCCTTAAGAAGAGAGATGATGTTCTCAACAGCACTTCTCTTGTCGCCACGAATCATGAGGGGTTCACTACCTAAACCAGGAATACGAACGATCTTCTCGTTGCAAAGAATCTCTGCTCGGTGTTGGGATAACCAATCCATCCCAATGACGACGTCGAAACTACCCAAGACGATAGGAATAAGGTCAATAGAGAAGGTCTGGTTAGCGAGGACAAGTTTGCAACCTTTGACTACGTGCGAGGCCTCCAAACTCTTACCATTAGCTAGCTCTACAGTGTGCTTGTCGCTCAGGGGTGTTGGAATACGCTTAAGCATTTGACTAACTTCTAGGGACACGTAGCTAGTATCGGCACCCGAATCAAATAAAACTGTAACATAAAAGTCGTCGAGAAGGAACCTACCCGTCACCACGTTGGGATCATTCCTTGCTTCACCTTGGCCAATCACGAACACTCGTCCCCTGGCACCATTGTTGTTGTTGTGGTTCCCATTGTTACCATTCCCCTGATTGTTGTTGTTGTTGTTGTTGTTCTGGTTCAGTTGGGGACAATCTTTCTTGAAGTGGCCTTCAGCTCCACACTGAAAGCACCCTTTGTTGTTACCCTGCTGCTGTCGCTGGTTCTGCTGAGGTTGCTGACGATTCTGATTGGCGGGGTATGCGCTCCTGCAATCCTTTGCAACATGACCAGGCTTGTTGCACCGATGACAGTTGCCCCTGGTGCATGGCCCACTGTGGTGTAAGTTGCAGCGATTGCATTTGGGGTGATTCCCCTTGTACCCACCATGACTTTGACCACCAGACGACTGCTGACTGGGGCTCTTGTGATCGTCAGTCTTTCTCTGCTGAGACTGAGATTGCACAGAAGTTGAACCCTTGCTTGAAGTTCCATCCCATTTCCGTTTGCTGTCACTAGAGGTACCCGAAGTAGTTGCAGCACCTATGCGCTTTGGTAACTTGTTCTGCTCCACCGCCTGATCAGTGAGACGGTGAGCCAACTGAACAACCTGCTGGATAGTAGTCAAGTTTGCTGAAGTCACATGACTTTGGATCTCTGGCACCAGGCCCTTGAGATAGAGTTCAATTCGCTTATAGGGAGGGTCCACCATAGTAGGACACAACAAGGCAAGCTCATGCGATCTCTTAGTATACGCCTCAATCTCTGACCCCGTCATCTTGAGGTTGTAGAACTCATCTTCCAACTTATGGATGTCATCGCGACTGCAGTATTCCTCCTTGATCATTTCCTTGAAATTTTCCCATGGGGTGGCGTTGGCAGCAACCAATCCCAGCATTTGCACTTGAGCATTCCACCACGTGAGGGCCAAACCCTCGAGAGTACCAGTAGCATACTTCACCCTGCGTGCTTCAGGGCATTCACACATTTCAAACACAGACTCTAGTTTCTCAAACCAGTGTAGGAGACCTACAGCTCCTTCAGTTCCGCTAAAAGTAGTGGGTCGACAGTCCATAAAGGTTTTAAATGTGCACACCGGTGCCTGAGCATGTTGACCTAAGGTAGGTGAAAGAAAGACAGAGTTTAACACAAAGGTTGGTTCACGAGAGTAGGATCCTAAAGATCCTAGGATAAGTTTGGACTGCAGGATATACCTCCTGCGTATGCAGCTGCGAGTGCTGCGGCAACTCGTTCGTTGATCAGAGCCGTCAACTGGGCTTGTGTCATGTTAACGCGTCCAGACATGATTCTTCATATCAAGAGTAACACGAGTGAGAGAGGTTCGTGAAAGTACGATAGTAGGATAGAGTAAGCACACACATGTTCAAACAACAGTAGTTATACTAATCAAGCATACCATGGGCAATGTACTATGTAACTAACAAGTAGGCAATATACACATATCATATCACCTAGAATGTCGAGCCTTGCATGCGGAGTGAAATGTCGTTGTGGACCGTTGAGCACTATACCGGTTATAGTCTGGTTTTAACAAAAACGTTTCTCCTTTATTAAAACCTAGTTCACTATAACCAATGGCTCTGATACCAATCTGTCACACCCCCAAAATCCACCCGCGGAGTACTACCGCTTGGAGGCGTGACTGACCAGGATCCAGCCACCAATCATACTGAACAAGCATATAAACTGTTATAAAAGTTTAACCAATACGATTGGTGTTTCAAACAAACAAAGTTTAAGTTGCAAGCGGAAGCATAAGTTTAAAGTTATAACATAAGTTCAAATGTTTTCAAATAGAACATGGCACGCAGCGATCCGTGTCCCACAACGACTCTCCTCCATGCAAGCTCCAGCTGAGTACCTATGGTCCTGCAAAGCATGTAGTAACGAGTCAACAACTAGTTGAGTGAGTTCACAGTTGGGTGTTCATTTTTAATTGTTTCGAAAACAGTTTCCTTTATCTGGCATCCTGCCGTGGGGGTTACCCCATAGTTTCAAAACGTGACTTGTTCATTCCCAGTTTCTCCGGCATTCCAGCCGTGGGGGCTACCCCGTGTTAGTTATCAGGCATTTCGGCCGTGGGGGCTACCCCATGCGTACACTAGACCCGTTACCATATCGACTGCTGACTGTAGTCATGTTTATGTGCCCTGAAAACATCAATGTCTATCATCATTGACGTGCCCCAGATCCATTAGTTCACGCCCGTCCTCTGCGGCACGGTGTGAGGTTTGTCAGACCTAAATAGAGCTATCTAACTAATGACCCGCTCGCCATTGGCCCGGCGATTAAGTCGATATAAAAAGGAGGGACTTCGTGATAGAGTTTTAGTCTAGTACGAGTTATCCGTCCGTCCGGACGAGGAATCACATTCCTGAACCACTGCTGTCCTACCCAAGGAGGACGAGGAACCCACGTTCCTTAACCCCATTCCCAACCCAGGGAATCCCATGCTTTGTAGAGGGTGTGAACTCACCTTGGTTTGCTCGGTAGTAACACGGAAAGGTCAATCAAGTCGCAAGTAGTCAATTACGTCCTAACATAGATACCACTTATAATCAGATTCAACCAAGCAGTGCACGTACAAGTAGTAGTTATGGCATACAAGTTCTAGTATGGCAGTTCATCGATGGTTCACAACAAGTTTCACAGTTAACAATCAAATACAACCCAAAGTCTAAGTGTGAGGCCCTAACAGTTGGGCTCGTAATAACAGACCCAAAACAGCGCGTCAACAGTAACACAGAAGTCCATAGGCCCGGCCCACTAACTTAGGCCCATAACTAAGCAAGCCCAACAAGTGTGGTTTCGAGTCGCAACCGGACTCGCAAGCATGGTTGCGGGTTATGCTGTTTGTGTTGATCGTGGATGGTTGCGAGTCGCAACCTATGTCGCAACCATGGTTTCGGCTTGTCATGTTATGGTTGCGAGTCGTAACCAGGTGTTCTCGACTCGCAACTGATGTCGCAACGTGGAGGTTTCGAGTCGCAACCAGGGGTTTCGACTCCCCAGCACCTGCTGATCCTTCACAGTTTGTACTATCCAATGAAAATCATGCAGAATTATGTACTATCCACTAAACATGTTTTGTTGTCTAATATTTACCCAAATTGGATCAAACAGTGCAGATTTCAAATATTCAACACCCCTTCATTGCATATTCAAGTTGTTCTTCACTTATTCATCATGTTCGTCATATATTCAAAAACACATTCATCAAGTTCTTCACATATTCATAACATAAATAACCCTTATTCAAACGAGATTATGAACAACAATACAACACACTTAAACACACCCATATAATGGTTTCAATCCTCACATATGCAAACCGGTTTTATCAAAATCCTTATTATCTTCTAGCAACTAGAATGCATTCATTGGTTCTAAAGCATGTGTACACACTCATAACAAATCTTGAGTACATTATCATATTATCATCATCAACCGATTATAGCACATACGAGAAATACTTATGAACCGATTTCTTGAACATCAAATTCATCATACATAACTCACAAACAACATATTGTCACATAATCTCATCATACATCATCAACCCAAGTACAAAGCACAACATGAATCACTAATATTAACAATAAACATCAAGAACACTAACCGGTTGATGGGTTTCGAGGATGTGTGTGAGCTTCCAACCGATTGTGTGTGTGAGCCGATTCCAAGAATCCAAATCCGAGAATGAGAGAGTGTTTGTGAGGGAAAGTAGGAGAGTGTGTGTGTAGAGGAGTATGTGTGGTGTCCAAAGAAATGGTAAGTGTGGTTATGAGTGTAGCATAAATACTAGTTCTTCATGGTTTACCCTAAAGGGCTTACTAGCCGGTTAAAGAGGTCACGGCCCAAAGGCCCAAATCGGTTATGTTCACTCGAGACCTTATGGTCTCGAGTCGGGTTCTCGGCTTGCATAGAACACGCATATATATATATATATATATATATATATATATATATATATATATATATATATATATATATATATATATATATATATATATATATATACATACACACAAGCAAAACACATATCACATAAAAGGTTCACATTTATTAGTAACTTCAACAAGTTAACTTAGTCACAAAATGTTCAAGCATGTTACATCGAGGTACAAGGAAGGTTCTAAATTTCGAGTTGTCACAAAACACACACTCTTACTGCTCTCATCAGCTTACAACACTCTGCTCGGCGATTACACATTGTTTTTTACACATTTCATTCTAGTGATCCTTGTAACTAGCTCGCTATCATCCGAAGTTGTAACACACATTTTGTTAAATCTAAGTTGGTGATCGGTAGTTTCCATCACTTGAGGTTTTTTGTGCCGGAGATCAACTCTTGATCAAGGGCTTTTTTCCTCGTATAAATCCTTGTGTCATTTGTTCATTACATTTGATTGTTATCCTAAGCATTGTTCATTGATTCAAGCATCACACCTCACACATAAAGATTTGGTTGCATTATCTTTGCTTGATTTTTGACCAAAACAAATATATCCCCTTTTTCTGGCTTCATTAAGGCAGGAGCTGAGGATAGGTAATCCTTAAGGGCTTTGAGAGCATTCTCATGCTTTTCAGTCCACTCAAATTTCTTGTTCTTTCTCAGAATGTTCAAGGCTGCGATCCTCCCTGTCAACCTTTACACATCCTTGGCATTGGCAGGAGATATGATATTCACAACCGCCTTAATTTGCTCTGGACTTGCCTCTATGCCTCTTTTTGTTGCCATGTAGCTGTTCGGGCAGGATTTTCTAATGACCTATGATCCTCACTTATTATCCTAATTAGTGATCCTTACTTCTGTGACAGATAGTGATCCTCAGAAGTGCTTCAGGATCAGGATCATGGATCACCCTCAGGATCCTTATACTAACGATTGTTCATTTCGAATTTCGTAATGTTTTTCAACGTTACTAAGGAATATTCCACGGTTATTTCGCACGTGTTTGACTGAAAATGGACGTTGTGGAGAACGTGGGAGCATGGCACGAATTGCGGATAGTTTGTTAGACTAGTTAACTTCTATTTTATAAGGGGTAGCGAGCTAGCTTTAGAAACACTTGGCTAATTTCGGCTACACACACTCATACAACCGCACTCTTGAGCATACAGCAAAACACTTAGCAATTTTTACACATTTCTGCACGATATACCATAGTGATCCTTGTACCTAGCTCGCTATTATCCGAAGTTGTAAACATTTGTTGGTTAATTGGAAGTTGGTGATCGGTAGTTTCCATCACCCGAGGTTTTTTATGCCGGAGATCATTCATTGATCAAAGGCTTTTTCCTCGTATAAATCTTTGTGTCTCTTGTGCAATTTACTTCTAAGTGATCCTCATTGTTGTTCACCAATTCAAGCATCATACCCCGTGACAGAGAGTTTGGTTGCATTATCCTCGTCTGATTTTTGACCAAAACAGTTTGGCACCCACCGTGGGGCCATTGGTGCTTCATTCCTAAGAAGTTCTTCTATTTGTGATCATTTCGGTTCATTGCTTTCAAGCAGATGGCTTCTTCATCAAAGAATACTTCTACTGCGATGTCTGCGGTCAATTCATCTCAGGGCATTCCACCTTTGCCTCCACCACCTTTTGGATCTCAGAAAAATGCCGGGAAGAAACCAACTCCCATTTTCTCAAAACCTCCAACTTCTTCTGCTTCTTATACTCCTACTACTAGTGACTTGTTTACTCTGATTTTGCAGATGAAAGATCATATTCAACAGCAGGATAAGACCAATGAGAGGATTCTTAAGGAAATTGGAGACATCAAGAAACAAAAGAGATCAGCAGAGGATCATTCCCCACTGATGCCCAGATCTTTGAATTTTGATACTTCGGTGATAACTTCTCAGCCTTCGGTGATTCCAGACGTTCAATATGTGGGAGGACCAAAAGGAGTGCACTACGGATCAGCAACAATGACTCAGGCTTCAGGATCGCACTTCCAACCAGCAGGATCCCATCCTCAACATACAGGATCCTTCACAAGCTCAGGAGGATACCCAGGAGCGCAGCGGGTTCAAGGATCCTCCTATGTTCAAGGATCCTCCCAGGTTCAAGGATCCTCATATGTCCCAGGATCCTCCCAGGTTCAAGGATCCTCCTATGTTCCAGGATCATCCCAGTTTCAAGGATCCTTCCAGATGCAGGGATCCTTAAGGAGTTTGCAATCAGGAAGTTCAGATGTCCATCAGGGGGACTTTATCCCAATGCAGACCATTGCTTCTACCGGTCCTTCGATCATTCCAGAGTCTCAACAATATGGGTTCACATCCGGAGTTACTAATTTGAACCCGGTGGGTGGTAACACTTTTAATAATTCTCTTACTACTAACCATGGATTCATGCAGGATACAGGTATCAATCATGCCATGGCCAAAGAATTGCAAAAGTTGAAGGACATGATATCAAGTGTCCCAGGAGTGGTCAAACCTATCCCGGAGATTGCAGATGGGAGCCACAAGATATGTCGTTTTGCACCACCAATCTGTTATGCTGAGATACCCCAGAGGTTCCACGTGCCAACCATGAAGTTGTATGATGGTTCGAAGGATCTTGAAGAACACATAGCACAATACAGGGAGAGGATGGAGATCAATCCAATCCCAGAAAGGTTAAAGGAAGCATGTCTGTGCAAGGGATTTGGATCCACTCTTACTGGATCAGCTCTTAAATGGCTGCTAAGTCTTCCCCCCTACTCTATTACCTCATTTGCTAATCTAGTTAACCTATTTAATAATCAGTTTTCTTGTAGTAGAAAATTTAAACATTTAACTAGTGATCTATATAGGATAACCCAGGGTTATAATGAATCATTAAGGGATTATATCACTAAATTTAGTAAAGAATCCTTAGACATTCCTATCCTAGATATAGCCACGGCTGTTGAGGCCTTCAAAATGGGATTGCTTAGGGATTCATTGTTCTATGATGATCTTGTTATGACACCTTGCAGGAACCTAGATGAGGTAAGAACCTGGGCACTCAGGTTCATCTGGCTAGAGGATGATAAGAGGATCCAGGAGAGATTAGCAGGATCCCAAAACAAGAAAAGCAAGGATCCTCGTTCAAGAACAACAAGTTCAGATCCTATAACAAATCTGATAACCAGAATGTGCATGTTGTTGATCAAGAAGAGGATGATGAGGATTATCCTCCAATTTCTGAATATTGTTTTTCTGTTGATAACAATGAACTAATCCTTGCGATGCAGAATTTAGGTGATAAAGCTAGATGGCCCAGGAAAAATGACAGACCAGCTGCAACTAAAGATAAATCAAAGTGGTGTGCATACCATGAAGATTTTGGGCATCTCACAGAAGAATGCATTGCACTGAGAAAAGAAATTGGATACTTGTTGAGCAAGGGGCACCTGAAAGAATTGTTGGGTAGAAAAAAGTCAAGGACTCAGGATCCTGAAAGGATCCCTGAGAAAGCTCCGGCACCTCCAGCAGATGCACAAGTAATAAACTTTATTTCCGGAGGATCAGACATTTGTGGCACATCCTTCTCAGCAGCTAAAAGGCATGCAAAGGAAACCAAGATGGATAGTGGAGATAGACCCATTCGAACATCAAGTGTCTCCAAAGGAAAAGTCATAACCTTTGATGAGGATGATCGTGTTGATATTCAGGATCCTCATCACGATGGTTTGGTTATTACTCTCTTTATTTCTAACCATTTTGTTCGCAGGATCCTTATAGATGGAGGGAGCTCTGTGAACATTATCCAGCTTGATGTTCTCAAGAAGATGAATATCCCTGAGTCCGATATCATACCAAGATCCTCTGTGCTCGTGGGATTCAGTGGCGAAACTAAGAATACTCTAGGGGACATTAAACTCCCAATCTACATCGAAGGCCTACATTCTTATCAAAAATTTTGTGTTATTGACTGTTTATCTTGTTGTAATGTTATCCTTGGCAGGCCTTGGATACACGATATGAAGGCAGTCCCATCCACCTACCATCAATGTGTGAAGCTCCCTAGTCCTTGGGGAATAGTGAAAATTGACAGTGACCAGCAGGAGGCTAAGAACTGTTACACTTCATCGATGAAACCAGCCTCAAAGTCAAGGGAACAATAGCAATCAAAGTATCCTCCAAGGGATGTCTTGGAGGCAAGAGAGCAGGATGTAGTAGAAATCCTCATGGATCCTGGTGATCCTGAATCCAAAATCTATATCGGATCAGGGATCCTTGGCAAAATGAAAGAAGACCTCATATCCTTCCTCAAAAGGAGGAAAACTACCTTTGCATGGAAACATGAGGATATGACAGGTATATCTAAAGATATTATCACTCACAAACTTGGCATTGACAGGTCATTCAAACCAATCCATCAAAAAAGGAGGAAGTTTGCACCAGAAAGAAATGCCATTATCCAGGAAGAGGTAGAGAAATTGCTCCGAGCAGGTATGATTAGAGAGGTCAAGTATCCAAGATGGTTGGCCAATGTGGTTGTTGTTCAAAAGAAAAATGGAAAGTGGAGGGTATGTGTCGATTTCACAGATTTAAATAAGGCATGTCCCAAGGATCCTTTCCCATTACCCCACATTGACTCCATGGTGGATGCAACTGCGGGTCATGAACTGTTGACTTTTATGGATGCTTCATCTGGATTTCAACAAATTCAGATGGAACCATCTGATCAAGAGGATACGGCCTTTATGACTCCAACCGGTATATATTGTTATATTGCTATGCCATTTGGACTAAGGAATGCAGGTGCAACTTATCAAAAGCTGGTGAATATGATGTTCAAGGATCAGATTGGACAAACTATGGAGGTTTACATAGATGATATGGTGGTAAAATCCATAAAAGCTGAGGATCACCTGAGGGACTTGGAGGAAGCATTCGATATCCTTGACAAATATAATATGAAACTTAATCCTTCAAAATGTCACTTTGGTGTTAAAGCAGGTAAATTCTTAGAGTATATGGTGACAAAGAGAGGCATTGAAGCCAGCCCAGAACAAATCAAAGCTTTAGTGAATATCAAATCTCCTACTAATGCTAAGGATGTTCAGAGGCTAACAGGCAGGATCGCAGCTTTGAACAGATTTATATCCAAATCCTCAGAGAAATGCAAGGAATTCTATGATATCCTAAGGAAGAACAAGAAATTTGAGTGGACTGAGAAGCATGAAAGTGCCTTAAAAGCTCTCAAGGATTACCTATCCTCAGCCCCGGTCTTGATGAAACCAGAAAAAGGAGATGTGCTATCCTTATATCTTGCACTATCCTTAAAAGCAGTAAGTGCAGTCCTTGTTAAGGATCACGAAGGTACACAACATCCTGTCTATTATGTAAGTAAGAGTTTACTTGATGCCGAATCCAGGTATTCTCACTTAGAAAAGCTAATCCTTGCTTAAATTATGGCATCTACTAAATTAAGACATTATTTTGAAACTCATGTTATTATTGTTAAAACTAATTTTCCAATTAAGAATGTCCTCAGGAAACCTGAAATGTCAGGAAGGATGGCTAAGTGGGCAGTGAAGCTTAGTGCATATGATATAAGATATGAGCCTAGGACAGCCATCAAATCCTAAGCATTAGCTGACTTTGTGGTTGATTTCAGTAGTGATTTGCAAAAGGAAGCTGAGTTAGAAGTCCAGCAGCTAGAGGAGACCAAGGATCCTTGGATACTCTATACTGATGGATCCTCAAATGTCAAAGGCACAGGGCTTGGAGTACTACTAAAATCGCCACAGGGAGACATAATACCCCACTCTATAGCTTGTGAGTTCCAAACCACTAACAATGAGGCTGAGTATGAAGCCTTGATAGCTGGTTTGCAAATTGCTAAGCATATGGGGATCAGGTATCTTGAGGTACATGTAGATTCATTGTTAATCACTAATCACTTTAACGGATCCTATGCTGTTAAAGGTGAAAAGCTAACCAAATATTTGGAGATAGTCAAAGAATTGGCACTCTCTTTTGTTTCCTTTAGTTTGACACATGTACCAAGGGAAGAAAATACAAAAGCTGATGCATTGGCTAATTTAGGATCATCTTTGAAGATCCCGGAGGATATAAGTATCCCCATTATCCATATCCTGGCTCCTGCCATCGAAGATCATGTGTCTATGGAAATAGGAGAGGATTCTGCAATTATCCCTAGTGAGGATACTCGATCTCATTCAGGATCAGGATCATGGATCCTGCCAATCATGAGATACTTACAACATGGAGAGATTCCTACAGGAGAAAACCCTAGAGCTTTCAAAGTTAAGGTATCTCAATTCACAATTTTAAATAATGTGTTGTATAAGCGATCTCTTGCAGGACCATATTTAAGATGCATTGAGGATCCTGAAGTCCAAGAAGTTTTAAAAGACTTCCATGAAGGAGATTGTGGAAACCACACTGGGGGCAGGGCATTATTCTCAAGGATCCTGAGGACAGGATACTATTGGCCAACTATGAAAAGAGATGCTATGGAATATGCTAAGAAGTGTGATCCTTGTCAGAGATACAGCAATATCCTTCATCAGCCGGCCGAATTTTTGCATCCTATATCCTCCTCTTGGCCATTTATGAGATGGGGTATGGATATAGTTGGTAAGCTCCCTAAGGCACCTGGTGGAAAAGTGTTCATGCTTGCTATGACTGATTACTTCTCCAAGTGGATAGAGGCTGAAGCTTTCGCCCAAGTCAGAGAAAAGGAAGTTATATCCTTTATTAAAAGAAATATTATAACTAGATTTGGTATTCCTTCTGAAATTATATGTGATAATGGTTCCCAATTTATTGGGGGCAGAACTACTAACTTTTGTGACAGCTGGGGGATTAAGATGATAACATCAACACCAGTCCACCCACAAGCTAATAGTCAGGAAGAATCATCCAACAAGATCAACATCAACAATTTGAAGAAGAAGCTTGGATCCAAGAAAGGGAAATGGGCAGAAGAACTACCTTATGTGCTTTGGGCTGATAGGACAACCCCCAAGAATGCTACAAGCCATACTCCATTCTCTTTGGTATTTGGGGCAGAATCAGTGATCCCTACAGAAATGGTGGTTCCAACTGCTAGAACAAGTATCCATGATCCTGAGGAAAATGATGAGAACTTGGTTCAAGACCTGGATACTATTGAAGAAATCAAGGATCTGGCTAGGGTAAGGATGGCTAGTTATCAACAAAGAATGGCTGGTGTTTACAACAAAAATGTTAGGATCAGGAAGTTTCAAATTGGTGATATGGTGTTAAGGAAAGCATTTTAGAATACCATCAATCCTGCTGATGGAAAATTGGCACCAAAATGGGAAGGCCCTTATTTGATTAAAGCTGAGGCAGGAAAGGGGGCATATCGATTGCTGACCATGGAAGGTGATTTGCTACCAAGAGCCTGGAATGCTGTCCACTTGAAGAAATATTTCATGTAAATAGGATCCTCATAGAACAGATGATCCTTACATTATAAGTATCCTTGAAGGGTCCTTAAAGCACCGATGATCCTTACTTTGGTAACATCCTAAACTCAAACTATTTCATTTTCTTATTTTCTCATATAAGGATAAGGATCATGCATCCTTTATCCATCTTTCACGTGATTCTGAGTTTTGAAGGTTCAGGTATCCTTAGCAAAACGTTGGTTATCCACAGAAGCAATCAGTTCCTTGGGTTTGACCCCAGTTATTTGGGCTTGACCCCAGTTCCGCCTGTAGCGCATGACGATCCTGGTATAGTTCATGGCAGTGGGACCAGTACTCGCTTTAGGGGCTGATAATTCCATTGTACTGGCTATACCTAGGATCCTACGTATAACGGTAGACGTACCATACATTCGTTCCTAAGGTTTCTAACGTTTTCACGTTAGCTAAGGTTTTGGCATTTTCATGCCACTAAGTTTGGATAGTCGCCAGTTAGGGCCATACTCCAGTTTACAAACGATCCTCGGGCTTGTCCCCAGTTATCCTTGGGCTTGTCCCCAGTTATCCTTGGGCTTGTCCCCAGTTATCCTTGGGCTTGTCCCCAGTCACTAACTCTTATCTTATATTGGCTTAGTCCCAAGTTATGTTCTATTTCAGGTCGTTGAAGTTAGACAACCAAGGATTCTTGATCCTTACTTTTCACTAAGGTTTGTCTTATAGTTATCCTGGTTATGATATCAAGGGTTAGGATCCTAACTTGGATCCTCAGGTATGATCCTTAACTATTTTAATTGTGTTCATTGTTTATTTGAATAACCCTTGTATCTTGACAACTGAACTTATGATCCTTAAAATATACTACTTTTTGGAATTTTTCAACTATAGGATATTTGATCCTAGATCATATCCTAAATATTTTCTATCTAACTTATCCAAAATTTCTTACTTAGTCAAGTGTATATCAAAACAATTGAAAATAAAAAAGACAAACAAGCATAACAACACAAGATAAGCCAAAAAAGATTATAGTTATTTTATTAACAAAGATTAAACCACCAAAAGTTGTCAAGATTGCCAACCCACGTTTCTACCAGCAAAACGTGACCCGTCCACATGGGCTGGCAACGGGTGTCCATTGTTTGTGCGGTCATAGCATGCAGGAAATGAAAGGGCGGCATGATCACAATGGCTCCATCCCCCAAACAGAGGATCCCTCCACCATTTGCAATCCTACCTATTGTCTGAAGGATCCTGGATCCTTAATCCTAAAACTAATTGTTCAAAGTACAAACCATAATTGTTTTTGAAAACATCACAACTACAAAAAGAACTACCATCTAACCTAAAAAATTGGGCTCCGGCTATGTCTAGGAGTGTCCATCATTGCCCAATCATGCAGCCTACACCTTCGCTGCTCCTTCATCCTCTCCAGCTCCAGCATCCTTGACTTGATCCTTGCCACTGCCTCCAGCCTCAAGCGCCAAAACCTCCTCAGCCTCCTCATCATCCTCCAGGTCAGCTAGCCTTGCCTTCCAGCCTTCAACATCCCAGTTGCTTTTGTCGAAGTCATGATCCTGGGCTTCCTGGGCCATCTGCAGTCTTGTTTTGTACATCGTGATAGCAGCAGAGACCTTTGCACCTTCCACGATTTCATGTTTCTCATAGTCAAGGTCAATCAGGAGTTTGGCTGTTTCGGTCCTGGCAGCTTGGAGGGACTTTTCAAGATCAGCGATCTTGTGATCCTTGAGTATTGAGACTTGTTGGAGGTCAGCAATCCTCTTGTCCAGCTCTTCGACGCTCCCCATGTAATCCTCAATTTCAGCAAATTTCTACAAAGAAGACAGGACAGTTCAAGGTCAGGTGATCCTCAAATGAGCAGGATATATGAGCAGGATATATGAGCAGGATATGTAAGCAGAATCAGTGATCCTTACCTCATTAAAGTATTCGAGGAACTGGTGGCGGATCAGGGGCAGGCCTT
The DNA here is from genome assembly GCF_002127325.2 of Helianthus annuus. Lineage (NCBI taxonomy): Eukaryota > Viridiplantae > Streptophyta > Magnoliopsida > Asterales > Asteraceae > Helianthus > Helianthus annuus. The sequence goes on from NC_035434.2 coordinate 96,083,157, forward strand.
GTAGGTCCTCAACTTCAGAGCTCTTTCTCTTTTTGCCACCCCTTCCTTTGATGGGTGCCTTGGGGATGGAGACGCTCGGGCTTGCAATGGTCTTCTTCTTGGATTTGACAGTGTCAAGATCAGCCATACCGAACTTGGAGGCAGCGTTGGAGGATTTACCAGCACCTACACATTTAAAAAAAGATAAGTATCCTTATCCTAATTTTGTATAACTATTTATTTAAATTCTTAATCATACAAAAAACAGGATACTTTCTTGACATAGTAACTGAGCCTGAGGATATCTCTTGTGAATCCTGGGTGTTGGTGTTAAATGTTCTTGTTGCAGGATCAAGCCTTCTGAAAGCAGCAAGTCTCTCTTTGGTGGCAGGTGATGGTATGAGATGTGAAACAGTGATAGCTGTGCATCAGAAACAAAAAGGGTATTAGTAATCCTTATGCAGAAACAAGATTATCTGATGATCCTTCTCAGGATCCTCTATCCTACCCTGGGTGCTCCACTTCCTGGGTAGATCCTTCCCATTTGGGATGGAATCTCTCCTGACAAAGAAGAAGCGTCGCTTCCAGTTTGTATCGTTTTTGGTAGCTTTGAAAACAGGGTGCTCTTCACCAGCTTTTCGTTTGAACAAGTATCGGTGGGATCCAAAAGTAGTGAGATCATACATCTCAGCCAGCTCTGATATTCCAAGATCAATCCCTTCCTGCTCGATGATCCTTTCAAGGGTGTATAAAACCCTCCAGATCATTGGCATAGCCTGGATATAGCAGATGCCGGTGAGGGGGAAAAAGGATTGGGTGAATTGAGGGAAAGGATACGAGTATCCTATCATGAAAGGAGTGACCGGGAAAGCCACCCAAGTCTCAGAGATGTAATCGCTCAAAGCGGTAGGACTGAAAGGTTTAAAGAAGGTGTTCGCCGGAAAGCAGTGCCGGATTTTATCAATTTGAGGGTCAGTAAAGCAACACCTCTCAGTGGGAGAATCCTTGATGATCCCTTGACCCTTCAAGGGGCTGTTCTTCTTGGGGTCCTTGGCAGGAGATTTTCGGAGCATCATTCTTGATAATGGTAAAGAAAGAAAAGCAGAGTAAGAGAAAGGAAAAGAAGAAGGAAAGAGGAATACCTGGTTGATCTTCCAATACGAATATAAAAGGAGTTCTCTTGAATTTAAATGCTAATCGATCCCTATCTCTATCTCTTATTTATAATCATGATCTTACAGGCATGTCACTTCGGTGACGTCAAAAGGGTAACGGCTAGTTCTATATTAACGGCTATATATCCGTTAGTTAGTTGCGGATAAGATCAACAAAATATAACTCGTTTATGTTACATAATTACTCCTTATATTTTGGGGGCAATTGTTAGGGCAGGATTTTCTAATGACCTATGATCCTCACTTATTATCCTAATTAGTGATCCTTACTTCTGTGACAGATAGTGATCCTCAGAAGTAGGGGTGTGCAAAAAACCGAATTAACCGAACCATAACCGAATTAACCGACAAAACCGAACCGAAAAAACCGAACCAAATAAAAAACCGGTGGGTCGGTTAATGGTTTTTTTAAAACCGAATGTAGCGAGTCGGTTATGGTTATCATTTTCTCCATACCCACCATAACCGAACCGAACCGACATGTAATAAATCTTTGTAGGATTTAGGACTTTTCACCATATTTTTAATATTTGATGTTTTTTTATTGAAGATTTTTAGTACTTCTTGGTTTTTCATATCATTTTATGGTTTTGGTTGAATGTTTATTTGAATTTATGGAATGTATCATATCACTTTATTTGAATATTAGATAATAATTGGTATTATATTATTGATTATATGTATTTTTTAATACTATGTAATATACTAATATATAGAAATATGCAATAACAAATTATTCCATTTGAAAAAATTAAGGTATTTTTAGCTAAGCTAAATACACGGTTAACCACCCATAACCGACCCGCTATAACCATCAAAACCGAATAACCATAACCACCATAACCGCTCGGTTATGGTTATGGTTATCCAATAACCGACATCGCGGTTATGGTTATGGTTTTTGGTCAAAACCGACCCAAACCGACCCATGCACACCCCTACTCAGAAGTGCTTTAGGATAATTTTATGGATCACCCTCAGGATCCTTATACTAACGATTGTTCATTTTGAATTTCGTATTGTTTTGCAGGAGTAACAAGTTGGACTTGGTCTTAGCAACGTTACTAAGGAATATTCCACGGTTATTTCGCACGTGTTTGACTGAAAATGGACGTTGTGGAGAACGTGGGAGCATGGCACGAATTGCGGATAGTTTGTTAGACTGGTTAACTTCAATTTTATAAGGGGTAGCGAGCTAGCTTTAGAAACACTTGGCTAATTTCGGCTACACACACTCATACAACCGCACTCTTGAGCATACAGTAAAACACTTAGCAATTTTTACACATTTCTGCACGATATACCATAGTGATCCTTGTACCTAGCTCGCTATTATCCGAAGTTGTAAACATTTGTTGGTTAATTGGAAGTTGGTGATCGGTAGTTTCCATCACCCGAGGTTTTTTATGCCGGAGATCATTCATTGATCAAGGGCTTTTTCCTCGTATAAATCTTTGTGTCTCTTGTGCAATTTACATCTAAGTGATCCTCATTGTTGTTCACCAATTCAAGCATCATACCCCGTGACAGAGAGTTTGGTTGCATTATCCTCGTCTGATTTTTGACCAAAACAGTAGCCTAGGAACTTGCCTGCTTTAACACCAAAGTGACACTTTGAAGGATTCAATTTCATATTGAATTTATCGAGGATATCAAATGCTTCCTCCAAGTCTCTAAGGTGATCCTCAGTTCTCTTAGACTTAACAACCATGTCATCTATATAGACTTCCATAGTGTGTCCAATTTGTTCCTTAAACATCATATTGACTAGCTTTGATAAGTTGCACCTGCATTTCTTAGTCCAAATGGCATTGCAATATAACAATAGATACCAGATGGGGTCATAAAGGCTGTATCCTCTTGATCAGATGGTTCCATCTGAATTTGCTGAAATCCAGATGAAGCATCCAAAAAAGTCAACAACTCATGACCCGCGGTAGCATCCACCATGGAGTCAATATGGGGTAATGGGAAAGGATCCTTGGGACATGCCTTGTTTAAATCAGTAAAATCGACATATACCCTCCACTTTCCGTTTTTCTTTTGAACAACAACCACATTGGCTAGCCACCTTGGATACTTAACCTCTCTTATCATACCTGTTTTGGTCAAAAATCATGCAATGGTAGTGCAACCAAACTTTCTGTTGTGAGGTGTGATGCTTGAATCAATGAACAATATTAAGGATCACTCTTGAAATGTAATGAACAAGTGACACAGAGATTTATACGAGGAAAAAGCCCTTGATCAATGAATGATCTCCGGCATAAAAAACCTCGGGTGATGGAAACTACCGATCACCAACTCAAATTAAACAAGAAACGTATTACAACTTTGGATGATAGCGAGCTAGTTACAAGGATCACTATAGTGTAACGTGTATAAAAGTGTGTGATCGCCAAGTGAATGGTTACGAGCTGGTGAGAGCAGTTACTAGTGTGTGTTTAGCCAAAATTAGCCAAGTGTTTCTATCTTAGCTTGCTATCCCATTTAAAAATAGAAAAAATCTCAGCTAACAAACATTCTGCAATTCATGCAAGTCTCCCACGAACTCCATAACGTCCATATTGGCCAAGCACGTGCGGAATAAACATGGAATATGCTCCAGGAATATCGCCAAGACCAAGTCCAAGCTCGTGCTCCTGCAAAACAACGCCATATTCAAAGTAGACAATCGTTAGAATAAGGATCCTTACTATGATCCATGATCCTGGTCCTGCAACACTTCTGAGGATCACTAGCTGAAACAGAAGCAAGGATCACTAAACCCAACAGTAACTGAGGATCACTGATCATTGGTAAATCCACCCCTAACAATTGCCCCCAAAATATAAGGAGTAATAATGTAAAAGAACGAGTTGTATTTTCTCATCCTTATCTGCAACGAATCAGTCAGGAAACTAGCCGTTATGTGTGGACTAGCCATTAGGATGCTGACGTCATTGAGGTGACTATCCTGCAAAATCATCATTATAAATTGAAGTTAGAGATAAAGGCTAGAGTGCATTTAAATTTGAGCGTTTCCTCTTTAAATCCTCATCAGAAGACTTGTTCAGGTACTCCTCTCTCTCCTTTTTCTCTTCATCTTCTTTCTCTGTTTTTCTTCTTCTCCACCATTATCATCAAAATGATGCTACGATCCTCACCGGGCAAGGATCACAAGAAGAACAGCCCCCTGAAGAGCCAAGGGATCATCAAAGATTCCGTAAAAGAATGCTGCTGCTTCACCGATCCACAAATTGATAGAATTCGCCAATGTTTTCCGGCGAACACCCTTTTCAAACCCTTTGATCCCACTGTTCTAAGCGATTATACTTCTGAAACCTGGGTAGCATTTCCAGTCACCCCATTTACCATAGGATATACCTACCCTTTTGCAGGTTTCACTCAATCCTTCTTCTCTCTTACCGGCATCTCTTTCATCCAAGCGATGCCTATGGTCAGGAGGGTCTTGATCACCCTTGAAAGGATCATCGAACAACAGGGTATTGATCTAGGAATGTCAGAGCTTTCAGAAATGTACGATCTTGTTAGCCATGGGTCTCACCGATATCTGCTCAAACATAAGCCCGGCCAAGAACATCCCATCTTTAAAGCCACTAAAAACGACACCAACTGGAAATGGCGATTCTTCTTTGTCAGAAGGGATTCTATCCCTGATGGAAAGGATCTGCCTAGAAAGTGGGCCACTCATGGTAGGATAGAGGATCCTTAGAAGGATCACTAGATGAAAACTTGCTTCTGACCAGGATCACTAACATGTTTTCATTCTTTTGTGCAGCTATTTCTGTCTCTCATCTCTTCAAAACACCTGCAAGGAAGGAAAGGCTTGCTGCTTTCCGAAGACTTGATCCTGCAACAAGATCATTCAAAGCAAACACCCAGGATTCTCAAGAGGTATCCTCAGGTTCTGTCACCATGTCAAGTAAGTATCCGTGTTTATATGTGATTAAATGATTAAATAAAATAAGGATACTTAGCTATTTTGAATGTGTAGGTGCTGGAAAATCCTCAAGATCTGCCTCCAAATTCAATGTCACTGACCTTGACACTGTGCGATCCTCGAAGAAGAAGCTTCCTGCTAGTCCAACTGCTTCGATCCCCAAGGCACCCACTAAAGGCAGAGGTGGCAAGAAAAGGAAGACCTCTGAAGCTGAGAATCTACAAGGCTTGCCTCTGCTCCTCACCAGTTCCTTGAGTACTTTAATGAAGTAAGGATCACTGACTCAGCTTAGGTATCCTGCTCACTTGAGGATCACGTGATCCTGATCTTTGCACCATCTTCTTTGCAGAAATTTGCTGAGATTGAAGACTACGTTGGAAACGTTGAGGAAATTGAGCAAAAGTACTCCGATCTCCAACAAGTTGCTGTGCTCAAGGATCACAAGATTGCTGCTCTCGAGAAAGACCTCCAAGATGCCAAGACCCAGAGGGCCAAAGTCCTGATCGATACTGACTATGAGAAACATGAGCTCATGGAGGGTACCAAGGTCTCTGCTGCTATTGCTATGTACAAGACCAAACTGCAGATGGCCTTGGAAGCTCAGGATCCTGACTTCCACAGGAGCAACTAGGACGTGGAGGGCTGGAAGGCTAGGCTGGCTGAGCTGGACGACGAAGAGGAAGCTGAGGAGATTCTAACGATCGAGGATAGAGGCAGTGGCAAGGATCAAGGTGGAGAGGCAAGCGGAGCTGGAGATGGTGATGCAGTGAAGGTGTATGCTGCAGCAATGGGCGATGATGGACACTTCTAGACATAGCCGGAGCCCATTTTTTAAGTTTGGTAGTGGTTTTTGGTTATGGTGTTTTGATTTCAAACAATGATGGTTTGTAATAACTTTAGACAATAGCTATTAGGGTTGAGGATCATGGATCCTTTGAACAATAGGCAGGATAATGGGTGGTGGATGGATCCTCTGTTTGGGGGATGAAGCCACTCGTTATCCTTCCATCTTTTAATTCCTGCACTGCAAAGACCCGTAAACAATGGATACCCTTTGCCAACCCATGTGGACGGGCCACGTTTTGCTGGTAGAAACGTGGGTTGGCAATTTTAACAACCTTAAGGGGTTGAACATTTTGTGAATAAAATAACTTTTAACTTTTTGGCTATTTCCCGTGTTGTTATCCTTGTATATCCTTTAATTTTTCAATTATTTTGATATACACGTGTTTGAATAAGAAAATTAAGTTTAAGAATTTTAGGATATGATCCAAGATCAAATATCCTTTAGTTGAAAAGTTCCATGAAGTAGTGTATTTTATGGATCATAAGTTCAGTTGTCAAAGTATGAGGGTTATTCAAATGAATAAAGAACAAAATCAAAACAGTTAAGGATCATACCTGAGGATCCAAGTTAGGATCCTAACCTTTAACACTATAATCAAGATATCCGTAAGACAAACCTTAGTAGAAGGTAAGGATCAAGGATCCTTAGTTGTTTAACTTCAAAGACCTGAAATAGAATATAACTTGGGACTAAGCCAACATATAAGACAAGTTAGTAACTGGGGACAAGCCCAACAATTCTGGGGACAAGCCAAATATACTGGGGACAAGCCCAAAGGATAACTAGGGACAAGCCCAAAGGATAACTGGGGACAAGCCCAAAGGATCATGTGTAAACTGGAGTATGGCCCTTACTAGCGACTATCCAAACTTAGTGACATGAAAATGCCAAAACCTTAGCTAACGTGAAAATGTTAGAAACCTTAGGAACGGGTGTATGGTACGTCTACCATTATACGTAGGATCCTGAATACAGCCAGTACAATGAAATTGTCAGCCCCTAAAGTGGGTACTGGTCCCATTGCCATGAACTGTACCAGGATCATCGTGTGCTACTGGCGATACTAGGGTCAGGCCCAAATAACTGGGGTCAAGCCCAAATAACTGGGGTCAAGCCCAAATAACTGGATATTCCTGTAGATAATCAATCCTTTGTTAAGGATACCTGAACCTTCAAAACTCAGAATCAAGTGAAAGGAGGATAAAGGATGCAGGATCCTTATCCTTATATAAGAAAATAAAAGAATGAAATAGTTTGAGATTAGAATGTTACCAAAATGAGGATCATCTGTTCTGTAGGGATCCTTCCAGGATACTTGTTACGTGAGGATCCTAGTCACATGAAGTATTTCTTCAAGTGGACAGCATTCCAGGCTCTTGGTAGCAAATCACCTTCCATTGTTAGCAATTGATATGCCCCCTTTCCTGCCTCAACTTCAATCAAATAAGGGCCTTCCCACTTTGGTGCCAACTTTCCATCAGCAGGATTGCTGGTATTCTGAAATGCTTTCCTCAGTTTCATATCACCAACTTGGAATTTCCTGATCCTGACATTTTTGTTGTAAGCTCCAGCCATCCTTTGTTGATAACTGGCCATCCTTATCCTTGCCAAATCCCTGAGTTCTTCTATAGTATCTAGGTCTTGAATCAAGTTTTCAGCATTTCCTTCAGGATCATGAATACTTGTTCTTGCAGTTGGAACCACCATCTCTGTAGGGATCACTGCTTCTGCCCCAAATACCAAAGAAAATGGAGTTTGGCCAGTAGCATTCTTGGGAGTTGTCCTATCAGCCCATAACACATAAGGTAGTTCTTCTGCCCATTTCCCTTTCTTGGATCCAAGTTTCTTTTTCAAGTTGTTGATGATGATCTTGTTGGATGATTCTGCCTGGCCATTAGCTTGTGGGTGGACTGGTGCTGATGTTATCATCTTAATCCCCCAGCTGTCACAAAAGTTAGTAGTTCTATTCCCAATAAATTGGGATCCATTATCACATACAATTTCAGAAGGGATACCAAATCTAGTAATAGTATTTCTTTTAATGAAGGATATAACTTCCTTTTCTCTGACTTGAGCAATGGCTTCAGCCTTTGTCCACTTGGAGAAGTAATCAGTCATAGCAAGCATGAATACTTTTCCACCAGGTGCCTTAGGAAGTTTACCAACTATATCCATTCCCCATCTCATAAAAGGCCAAGAAGAGGATATAGGATGCAAAAGCTCTGCTGGTTGGTGAAGGATATTACTATGTCTTTGACAAGAATCACACTTCTTGGCATATTCCACAGCATCCTTCTTCATAGTAGGCCAATAGTATCCTGTCCTGAGGATCCTTGAGAATAATGCTCTGCGCCCAGTGTGGTTTCCACAATCTCCTTCATGGAAATCTTTTAAGACTTCTTGTATTTCAGGATCCTCAATGCATCTTAGATACGGTCCTGCAAGAGATCGCTTATACAACATATTATTCAATATTGTAAATTGAGATACCTTGATTCTGAAAGCTCTGGGGTTTTCTGTGACAACCCTCACAAAACCAGGTATCCGTACGACTTAATTAACTATTAATTGTTGCCTAATTACTGTGCTTAACTGAGATTTCTGATAAACTGCTACTTGATTGTTGATACTTGTACATATTTGCATCATACTTTGATTTTTCCGTCACTACATTATTTACTTACTGAACTCTAGTGACAAACATGATGCACAGAAGCACAGTAGCATTTGAACGGATAACCTAGTGAACATGCTGATATAGCCAGCACCAGGCAGACACTGCCTCTAAAGGCCTGAATGAGCCAGAAATATTTTACTACACCCGTAGTGTGTGTAGGAATACAAGGGTTGTATAATTGCGTCTCTAGGAATAAGATACAGAGATTGGATGTGCCTAAAACGTACTCTAAGCACGAAACACAGCACTTTTATCAACACACTAGCTTCTAGCTAATTAATAAAGTGCCAAAACATGGGGAAATATTCCTGACACTTTGCAGAATAAATTGTGTCGCTAAAAATATTATTTACGACGCTTAAAGGATTACTTAAGCACTTTAACGGATTACTATCCGACCGAACAACCGGACTATACCCGGAACATAAAAATATTGCCAGAAATATTATTGGTATTTTTCTGAGCCAGTTAGGGTCCCTGATTACCCTAACACCCGCTTTATAGCGCATCAAACGACTAACGGGGTTAATCTCTAAACTTAACCAACTTAACTTAACTAAACACTAACTGAACAATCAAGACCCAACCGGATGACCCCCCCCCCCTTTTGGGCCGGTTTGGTCCCTTTGTAACTAAGGGTACAACTTTTGATTATTATATTTGATGTTGTGGATATCTAGACGACATTAATCCGTTGGACGAAGGAGCATGATTTTTCTATAAATACCCTCCACCACACTAGAGTTCTTCACACTTTCCAATCACCAACACTCCTCCCTCTTGCCCTCTCCCCTCTTCTCGGCCGAACACCCACACTCCAACCATCCATCTTTCGAGTTCTTGTCTTGCCATTCCAAGCTCACACAAGTGTCGGGGATCACGTACGAGGAAGCTTGAAGCAAGCGGAAGTTGAAGGACCTCGTTCATTTGCTTTTATCCACGCCATTTTCGCCAAAGATCTTCCCTAGCCCCGAGCTAGAGGTATAACATTTAAAACTCGCTCTTGATCGTATCTAAAGTGGTTAAAAGGATTTTTAACGGTTAAAAGTCGGAAACCCATCTTTTGAATCTATAAAGACTACTAAAACTCGAATATTGTTGGTTAAAAGCTTATAATGTCACACCCCCAAAATCCACACGCGGAGTACCACCGCTTGGAGGCGTGACATGACCAGGATCAAGCCATCAATCATATCAAACATAGCATTTAATAATAAGCATAGACATAATTGTTGTTCAAAACCAAACGTTGTATATGTAGCGGAAGCATTAAATGTAAAACCCAAAACATAAGTATCAATGTGTGAATGTAAAAGTGTTTAATAAGCATTCACGAGTTCTTGTCCACAACGACCCGCTTCTCCTCTGGTGCAAGCTCCAAGTATACCTAAGGTCCTGCAAGGCATGCAGCAAATAATCAACAAACTAGTTGAGCGAGTTCACAGAAAGTAAGTTCATAACATAGTGCATAAGTATAACTAGTGGGGGCTTCCCATACTAGTGTGTACTAAAGGTGGGGGCTTCCCAAACCTTGTGTTTATATTACCGGTGGGGGCTTCCCACGTTTATCGTTACTAATGAGGGCTTCTCATTAGCGGTACTTACTAGACTAACTTCCGACCATGTGTTCTTCTTTACCGAGAACAGGAATACGTACTGGGTCACGTAGGCTTTACGTGACGTGCCCTTCCCCGAGGACAGTGGTACGCGTGGGGGCTACGTAGGCTTTACGCAGCGTGTCCTTCCGACCCGGAAGACAGTAGAAGGTATTGGGTTACGTAGGCTTTACGTAACGTGTCCTCCCGACCCGGGAGACAAATGGCAAATACTGGGTTACGTAGGCTTTACGTAACGTGTCCTGACTATCCTGAGGACGATGGTCTATAGTCTAGTGAATGCGTAAGTACGAGTAACTCTTTCAATATCAACATATCCAACCCAATTCCCAACCCGGGAATCCCATGCCTTGGCTGTGTGAACTCACCTTGGTTTGCTCGGCAGATACACAAAGAGTACAGGTAGCAAGTAAATGGTCAACCACGTCCTATCATGGTTATTAATCAAGTCAGGTTTTGACTAAGGTAATACGTGTGCATCACATATGTTAACACGTTATTATCACGTATGCATGTAAACAGGTAAGAGCATAGCATTAACATTCATGTGCGATCCAATGTCTAAGCCCGAAATACAAACAGCCCAAATAACATATCAGCCCAAACATCAATTGTGAAAACAGTCCAATTACTTGGCCCAATCTATTGGGCCCGTGATAGTGCAAGGTCCAAACAGTGTACGTGCAAAGGTGGTCCCGAGTCGCAACCGGCGATCTCGAGTCGCAACAGGAGATTACGAGTCGCAACAGCTGGTTACGAGTCGCAACAGGTGGTCTTGGTTCGTCATGGTCCGGTTACGAGTCGCAACCAGACTCGCAACCATGGTTTCGGCTCATGCTGCTATGTGAGGTTCCGAGTCGCAATTGGAGATACCGAGTCGCAACCGTGTGTGCTATCAATTATGTAACAGATTACCATAATCATACGCAACAATCATTCCGTGATTCTAGCAAACAACTTAGGCAGTTTCGGGTTTCAGATCAAACACAGAAAATTAATCAGGTTTCATATCACATTCAACCTATTCATACGCATCATCAAGAACTACAATCGGACCAACCTACCACCCTAGACCGAATCATTTAACTATCATGTAACATGCCATATAATTTCGAACTCATAACATCACAGTCGGTTTAACCAACAACATCCGAATTAATCATTATATAGCCAAACATACATGCAACCGATTAACAATCAACATCACAATTTACCGTTAGGTCTCTATCATACAACCCGGTTTGTGTGAACATACATGAGAGCCGATTTAGCAAGACACTATACATCAATCATCATAGACAATCATAGTAACAAGAACTTTCGGGTATCAAGTAACATCTCCGGTAACATCATCATACAAACAAAATCATACAATCAATAACATTTATCACTAACCGGAAATAAGAGAAGGTACAAGGATGATCCAAGTAGGGAAAGATCTTTGCCGTCGGGTCCTAAGCAAGCCGAGAGAGAGAGAGAGCAAGTAGGGTTTGTGTGTGTTATGTGTTTTGCAAAAACAATGAAATCAAACCCCTACTCTTGGTTTTGGTGTTTGCGAGTGGGGAGTGGGCCGAGCCCACTCGGTTGCCTAATGGGTCCGTGAACAAGGTGTGGCCCAAGGGCTTGTGCACTCGATTGTAGTGTTGTGTGATCGGATCAAATTGTGCGGTTTGGGTTCGTGTAACATTCACATAACATACATACACATAGGGCACATAACATCATAACATTCAATTAATAACGTTCTCATAACCATGTATCGTTACACAAAGTAAGTCTAAAGTCCGAGTTGTCACATATAACGCGTGTAAAAGTCGTAGTATTCGAATATGTTGGTTGTAGAGACCCGATCTACGATGTGGTGGCTCTTATCATCGTTTAACCCGACTTTGTTAAGATCATGTATCTTAACATAAGCTTGTTTCTAGCGGTACGAGGGTTAAAAGGTGAAACTCCACCACACGGGAAACATGAACTTGTGTAAAAGTGTTTTGACATGAAAAATAGTATTTAAAACGAGCCGATCTACGTATGTACAAGTGGTACATTCGTAGAACCAAGTGTCGAGAAAATCATGTTTTATATAAGTTGGATAACATGTTAATAAATATGATTTTTACAAACTACAAGTGTATAAACACTTGTGAAACGAAAGATCCGACAAAATAACAATTTTTATAAAAATTGTCGGGAAGTTGTAAAGAGTGATTTGTTCCAAAAACGGGGTTTTTACAAGACTAAACTATTATATACATAGATCCACTAAATATAACGAGATCTACACAATAGTTTCAGAAAAAAAAAAAACTACAAGTTCATGTAATAATGCGATTTTACATACTAGTCTACAAGTTTGAAGTGTTGAAACTTGTGTAATGTGTTGGAAATTGATTGGTTGATTTAAAAGAAGTGTTGAAATGATTTTGTAAAAGAAAATGATACGCTTAAAAGCGTGGCCACCTCCGGTTACAGGGGAAACTCTGGCGAAATTTTCTAAAATCTAACACTTAGAATTATTTACAAGTGTTAGACTACTTTTGACATATTTTCAAATATATTTCGCCATGACTTTATTTACAAATATTCGGAGGTGGGGTTTTCACAAAAATAAACATGATAAATATTTATTCGATAAATATATTTTTCACAACACTGTTTATGATTATTTTGTGAAAATGTATAAATATTATTTTTAGAGTAAAAATAATATTTACTAACTTTGTCGAACCCAAAATAATACAAACGCTTATACGACAAACTTATAAGTTACAATGGTAATTACTATTACCACTTAATCGCCAAAACGTAACTTACGCTTTATACGGAAATATTCACGAATGCAGATTTGTCAACGTATTATTTTGGAAAGTATTATACGAAGAGAAAATATATTATTTTTGAGAAAAATAATTATATTTTGGAATGAGAAATAAAATATATTAAGTGAGACTTAATATTATAAACACGCATGTATTAATTCCCCCATCCTTGGGAAGGAGATTTTCTACCAAGTATATACACGGAACGGTTGTCTAACCGTTTCCCGAAAAATTAAACTATAAAGCTAAGGCACGGCCATCCGTCTAATAGAATTAGCACATGTAGGTCGTTGCGCAGCAGTTGGATATTTGGATTACTTGGTATTGTGACGCACTCACTGTGAGTTCATGTCCCCCTTTTCTCTTAACTGTTTTCAGTTTTATAAACTGCGGGGGTGAAATACATGTTACTATGATTATGAATACTTGATACATGGTATGGTTAGCGTAAGGAGGTTTGTTACTTAGATCATGTGAGTGGGTAGGCACAACTTGAGGCCATTAATCCTCGTAGTAGGACCGAGGGACAGGAGCGGTAGATCTATCTGGGTGTAGCGAGCCCAGCCCCAGGTCCAGCTGAACGGACCTCGGGGTGACTTAGTGCCCGACGCATAAATCCGCTAGGTTTGAGTCATCCCTACTTGCACTTCACACATATCAATGGCCTTGCAAACCATTGGTGATCTCTTTTTCCTTATTTGCTACATACCAGGTTTTTGATAAAGATAAAGGTTTATATACTCACTTTCGCATGAACTCGCTCAACATTATTGTTGATTTTTCAACTTACATGTATTTCAGGAAATTAACGATCTGGCGCGGTATGGCTTGTTTTTCCCGCTGCATTAGGCCCGAGGTCATCCAGGGTTCGAGGCTTGTGACTCTTTCCTGGACAAGTCACAGTCCTTGAATCATGTTTATGTTAAGTTTGCATTTGTAATGTTTAGACAAGTTATGGTTGTCGGGTGATAACCCGTTAAGACAATGTTTAATATTTTTATTATCAATGGATGATCTTGCATAATTTTTAATTCATATAGCTTGTTATGATTAAGCTATGGTATTAAGAAGTCACACCAAAATTAACCACGCTTCCGCAAAGCCAGGGTGTGACAGCTTGGTATCAGAGCTCTGATCATAGCGAACTTGGATTCCTTCTTGAGTCTAGACTATGATCACTAGGGCTCTCACGAAAACATTTTTCTGCATACCACTTAAGTCCAGATCCAAAACCTTTTTATAAACAAATGTTGAGCATATTTTATTTATTATTTTAGGCTCAGTCTGGGAGGCTGAGGCTCGGTCTGGGAGACTGAGGCTCGGTCTGGGAGACTGAGGCTCGGTCTGGGAGGCCGAGGCTCGATCTAATGGATCGAGGTAGTTGTCTAGTGGGACTAGGGAGTCAGTCTGGGAGGCTGGGAGAATTTGCTAGTGGGACTAGGGAGTCAGTCTGGGAGGCTGGGAGAATTTGCTAGTGGGACTAGGGAATCAGTCTGGGAGGCTGGGAGAATTTGCTAGTGGGACTAGGGAGTCAGTCTGGGAGGCTGGGAAAGTTGGCTAGTGGGACTAGGAAGGACAGTCTGGGAGGCTGGGAGGCTAGTGGGACTAGGTGGATTATGTGATTATTATTTGGTAACTTATGTGATTACCTGATTTACTGATTATTTGTGCATACTTGTGATTGTGTTACAGACACATGGATACATCAGGCACCGGAGACTCAGATACCACTGGACCTCTACCCATAGTGTCGGATGACATTGTGTCATCGGAGCATGAGGTGCATACCTCAGACTACACGAGCACGGACGATGATGACTTCCAGCCGTTCGCTCTACCCGACGGCGCTGATGAGCATATTGATGACTCCTTGCCCTTCGCTTTACCCGAGGGTGCCTATGAGCCTATTGATGGCGATCCTGCTGAGTATCTTCCCATTGTTGTGATTCCAGCTCCGATTCCTCTTGCTTCTTACCCAGCACACGAGCTATTGCCAGACGCCGAGGCTGACGGCGACATTGATCTCTACGAGGACGAGCCTTTTGAGGACGAGGTTCCTGATGCAGCCCCTTTACCCGCTGGCGGTCTCTTGATGATCGCTGGTGCCCCAGCTGGAGACTCGCCCGTCCACTCACCAGTCCCAGACTCTTTTGAGTCTGTGGCATCTGCTCCGTCTCACGAGGTGAGCATGCAGCATTTTGTTCATGACTCGGACCCCGATCAGGCATCTTCTGCCACCCCCATTCCGAGCTTTGCGTTCGAGCACGACGATATTGAGGATTCCGATCCCGTTTTTCCTCCAGGATTTGATCCTGACCGCGATATTGAGTATATTCCTATGGACCAGCATATGGAGGACCCTGTTGATCCCGTCGATCCTATCGATCCCTTTGACCCAGAGATTGATTTTGACATGGCTTTTGATGACCCGGAGCCTGCCGTAGCCCCAGAGCAGGCAGCTGCTTTCGATCCTGTGCATGAGCATGACTTGGTACATGCCGACGTGCCTGTTGAGCCCGTTTTGGCTGACCCGCCAGTTGGCGATCTTCCTGTTGATGATGTCCCTTTGTTAGTTGCTGATCATGCTGTTGATCCGTTTGTTGACCCACCTTTGATTGCTGACGTCCCTGTTGACCATCATATTGATCATGTTGATCCTGTCATTGCTCCTTTTGATCCTGTACCCATTGAGCCTGAGCACGCTCTATTTGCAGAGCATATGGATCCACCCGATGAGGAGGCTCAGCACGGTTGGATACCGGCTGACGAGGATGTTCCACCGCTTCCACCACATCACGCTGATGCACATCATACTGATTATTCATTTCAGATCCCACCGTTTGTACCTCCAGCAGGGCCTGGAGAGGGCTCTTCAGCCCACCCCTTTGGGCACATACCGATGCCTATGCCTTTCGTACCTCAGATGACACCTGTTCCATCTTCTGTTCATGTAGCACCATTCGATCCCACCAGCATGCCACTGCTTTGGTCATCTTCCTCTCCGATGCCACCCACTGATCCATATCATCCATTCCATATGGGACATACCATAGAGGACGTCTTGATGTCCTTTGTCCATCAGCATGATTCCCAAACACAGCGACTCCAGGAGCTCGAGAGAGCTCAGTTATCACTAGGTCCATATCTTGGTCAGACATCCTCATATTTTCAGCCTTTTCGATCACTACCCCCGGACTTTGCTGCCCGACTTACGACTATGGAGCAGCAGATCGCTTCTGTTATTCGCACTCAGCAGGCGATGGAGGAGGACTGGCTTCATCTACGCCGCTTACTCTACACTCACTTTCCCCCTCCTCCACCCCCATCCGCATAGAGCTCATCGGTGCCATAGTGGTAGACGATGGTGAGACGACCGCGATTGTGACTGCACAGCCTTTTGGAGACCATCTGACGATACTGATTTTTGTTGATATTTGTTGATGTACTGGATATATGTGTCACTGATGTGATATTGTTTTTGACAGGGGTGATGTAGCCCCTATTTGATTTGTGATTGTATGATACAGTGACGTACTGGTACCCTTACTACATTATGGTCTCGATATATATAATAATAGCCGTATTCTCACCATATCTGATTCACTTGATTGCTTATTTATGTTTTGTGACATGGGATGTTGTATGTATGATATTTGCAACATGGGATGTGGGGCATGGGATGTTGTATGTATGATATTTGCAACATGGGATGTTGGGACATGGGATGTTGTGTGTGATATATTGATAACATGAGATGTTATATGCTATTACTATTACTATATACGTATGTTTATTATGGCCTAATCGACGTACGCATCTTTAGAAGATGGCACCAAGACGTCAACCGCAGCCGATGCCCACTACTCATGAAGAACTACAGCAAGTTATCGCTAACGCCATTGCTCAATATGCTGCCTCGCAAGGAGGACCAAGCGGAAGTAGCTCGAACATTAACGGCAACCAAAATCCTCCTCATGGTAACCCTAAGTCATTAAGACATACCATGGCCTAAATGGATTCCTTTAGCAGATGCTAATGCCGTTCCTATGATGTAACGTATGTGCAGGGTGCACCTACAAACAATTCTTGGACTGTAAGCCCATAAACTTCGACGGCACAGGTGGTGCTGTTGCTTTCGTCCGCTGGGCAGAGAAGACCGAGTCCGTACTTCGTATGAGCAAGTGTGCAGTGGATCAACAAGTCACTTACATCTCAGGGCTATTTGTGGATGGAGCCCTATCCTGGTGGAATCTACAGGTCCAGACCCTTGGCGAAGCCGCAGCTTACGCACTGACCTGGACTGAGTTGAAAGAACTCATGCGCAAGAAGTACTGTTCTCGCGCTGAAATCCAGAGGTTAGAGACCGAATTCTGGCACCTGAAGATGGAAGGTTCGAAGATAGCTGAATATGTTCAGAGGTTCCACGATTTGTCGCATGTGGTACCCTATATGGTTACGCCCGAATTCAAAAGGATTGAACGCTTCATCTGGGGATTGGCTCCTCAGATAATCAGCATGGTGACTTCTTCCAAACCTGCAACCATCACAGAAGCCATTGATCTGAGTGTGGCTCTCACCGAAGAGGCGATTCGGTTGAACAAGTTTGATGAGGTTGAGCCCAAGAAGAAGGAGACTCATGTGGAGTCATCTGGTGGTAATAAGCGAAAGTTTTCGAGTTTCAAGCAAAGCACCAGGATGGTGGTTAAGAAGGGAGAATTGAATGCGCCAGCTCAAGATTCAGCTGGTGGTAGAAAGAAAGGGAAGGGATA
Source organism: Helianthus annuus (assembly GCF_002127325.2). Classification (NCBI taxonomy): domain Eukaryota; kingdom Viridiplantae; phylum Streptophyta; class Magnoliopsida; order Asterales; family Asteraceae; genus Helianthus; species Helianthus annuus. The sequence continues at coordinate 96,100,982 of NC_035434.2, forward strand.
CATGGGTGCACACCCCAAGTGCAACTTATGCCAAAAACATCACTCTGGTCGTTGCAGCCTGAGAGTTTGTGAATCATGTGGGAAGACTGGTCATACGAAGGATTTCTGTTGGGCTAATGTTGGCCGGGGAGGCCAAGGAGGAAATGGGAATAGGAACAACCGTGGTGGTAATGGGAACCGCCCACAAGGAAACCAGGGAGGTGATGGAAACCGTGCCAATAATGCTAACCAAGCAGGCGCCATGAATCGGAACCAGGGAAACCATCAAGCTGGAAACAATGGTGGAAACAGGCAGAGGCCCGGATGTTTCAAGTGTGGAGATCAAGGGCATTACAAGAAGAATTGCCCAGAGTTAAACCAGGCACGCGGAAGAGTGTTTAACATGGAAGCCAGGGAAGCGCGCCAGGATCCCAATGTTGTCACTGGTACGTTCCCTGTAAACCAACGCTATGCATCCGTTTTGTTTGATACTGGTGCCGATTATAGCTTCGTATCGCTAGAATTTAGAAACATGCTTGGTTTAGCCGCTAGTAAGTTAGATATTCCATACTCGATCGAATTAGCGAATGGAAAGTTAGTAGAAGCTAACGAAGTGATTCGAGGTTGCGTAATCGAATTGGGAGAGCGTGAGTTCGCTCTAGATCTACTACCCGTCCAGTTGGGAAGCTTCGACGTGGTAGTAGGGATGGATTGGTTATCGAGTAACAAGGCAGAGATAGTTTGTCACGAGAAGATTATTCGTATCCCGACCGATGATGGTGAGACCATTGTTGTTCATGGGGAGAAGCGTGAGACGCCGTTAAAGATGATTAGCTGCCTGAAAGCAAGGAAGTGTTTGAAGAAAGGATGTGTTGCTTTTCTAGCACACATTGTGGATAAAAAGGCTGCTGAGCCGAAGATCGAAGACATCCCTGTCGTGAGGGAATACCCAGAAGTCTTTCCAGAAGACTTGCCTGGCTTGCCACCTCAAAGGCAAGTGGAGTTTCGCATCGACTTAGTTCCAGGCGCTGCGCCTGTGGCTAAGGCACCTTACAGACTCGCTCCGTCTGAGATGCAAGAACTATCGACACAACTTCAAGAGTTGTTAGACAAGGGTTTTATCCGACCAAGCTTCTCGCCTTGGGGAGCTCCAGTTTTGTTTGTGAAGAAGAAGGACGGTAGTTTCCGTATGTGTATCGACTACAGAGAGTTGAACAAGCTGACAATCAAGAATAGGTATCCCCTGCCAAGAATCGATGATCTGTTCGACCAGCTTCAAGGTTCAAGCTTCTATTCAAAGATCGATCTTCGATCTGGATAACATCAGCTGCGGATACAGGAAGAGAGTATTCCGAAGACAACTTTCAGAACTCGATATGGGCACTACGAGTTTCTGGTTATGCCGTTTGGTTTGACAAACGCACCTGCAGTGTTCATGAATTTGATGAACCGAGTTTGTAAGCCGTACTTGGATAAGTTCGTGATCGTATTCATCGATGACATCCTGATTTATTCAAAGACGAAGGCTGAGCACGAGCAGCATCTTAGAGCTATTCTGGAGCTGCTAAAGAAAGAACAATTGTACGCCAAGTTCGCTAAGTGTGAGTTTTGGCTACGTGAGGTGCAATTCCTTGGGCACGTGGTGAATGGAGATGGAATCCATGTGGATCCCACCAAGATCGAGGCGATCAAAGATTGGGAAACGCCAAAGACGCCAACTGAGATTCGGCAATTCTTGGGTTTGGCTGGCTATTATCGAAGGTTCATCGAGAACTTTTCTAAGATCGCTCAACCGTTAACGCTCCTCACGCAAAAGGATAAGAAGTTTGATTGGGGAATCAAACAGGATGAGGCGTTTCAGATACTGAAGGATAAGCTTTGTAACGCGCCGATCTTAGCTCTAACAGAAGGCACTGATGATTTCGTGGTATACTGCGACGCATCGCGTCAAGGATTGGGTTGTGTGTTGATGCAACGTCAAAAGGTTATCGCCTACGCATCACGCCAACTGAAAGTGCACGAAAAGAACTATACCACTCATGATTTGGAGCTAGGCGCAGTGGTTTTTGCCTTGAAGATCCGGAGACACTACCTTTACGGTACAAAGTGCACAATCTTCACAGATCACAAGAGCCTCCAGCATATATTCAACCAGAAGGAGTTGAATATGAGGCAAAGGCGATGGGTCGAGTTGTTGAACGACTACGACTGCGAGATCAAGTATCATCCAGGGAAGGCGAATGTGGTCGCTGATGCCCTAAGTCGTAAGGAGAGAATCAAGCCCATAAGGGTTAGGGCTATGGAAATGATAATTCAAACCGACCTTTCCTCGCGCGTTCGTGCAGCACAGAAGGAAGCTCTCAAGGAGGGAAACCTTGAGGAGGAATATCTCCGTGGGATGGAGAAGATTTTGGTGCCAAACAGGGAAGGAACGTTGTGTTTTGAGAAAAGGATTTGGGTTCCTTTGTTTGGTGGTTTAAGAGAGGTTATCTTTGATGAAGCTCACAAGTCGCGGTACTCTATCCACCCTGGAGCGGATAAGATGTACCAGGATCTTAAAGATTATTACTGGTGGCCTAGAATGAAAGGCGATGTTGCTATTTACGTGAGCAAATGTTTAACTTGCGCCAAAGTTAAGGCAGAATACCAGAAGCCTTCGGGACTTCTGCAGCAACCAAAAATTCCCCAGTGGAAGTGGGAAGAAATCTCCATGGATTTTATTACGAAGTTGCCAAGGACGCCAAGAGGCCATGACACTATCTGGGTGATAGTGGATCGCTTAACGAAGTCAGCACACTTCTTGCCTATCTGCGAGAAGGATCATACAAGCAAATTGGCTGAAATCTACATGAGAGAAATTGTTACACGCCATGGAGTACCTCTCTCGATTATTTCTGATAGAGACGGGAGGTTCGTATCGAGGATATGGCAATCCTTCCAGGAAGCTTTTGGCTCAAAGCTGAATATGAGCACAGCTTTTCACCCGTAGACCGACGGTCAAAGTGAGCGGACGATTCAGACGTTGGAGGACATGCTGAGAGCATGTGTGATGGATTTAGGCGGTAGCTGGGATAAGCATTTACCCCTGGTTGAGTTTTCATACAACAACAGCTACCACACCAGTATTGGTGCCGCGCCATTCGAAGCTTTATACGGACGCAAGTGCAGGTCGCCGCTCTGTTGGTCTGACGCAGGTGATAGACAATTGGTAGGTCCCGATGTAGTTCAGGAAACTACAGATAAGATTGACAAATCCGAGATCGCATTAGTGCGGCTCGTGACCGTCAGAAGACCTACGCAGATCTGAAAAGGAAACCTCAGGAGTTTGAGGTTGGGGATATGGTTTTGTTGAAGGTATCACCCTGGAAGGGTGTGGCACGCTTTGGGAAGCGTGGGAAGTTGAATCCGCGCTACATTGGTCCTTTCAAGGTTTTGGAAAGAATTGGGACCGTAGCATACAAGTTGGATCTACCTGCCGAACTGAATAATGTTCACGATACATTTCATGTATCCAATCTGAAGAGAAGTCCAACTCAAGTTAACGTTGCCATTCCTACCGACGAAATTCATATTGATGACACGCTCCACTTCGTTGAAGAACCTGTCGAGGTCACAGATTGGAAAGTTAACAAGACCCGCCGGAGCAGTGTCAAGCTCGTCAAAGTTCGCTGGAATGCTAGACATGGTCCTGAGTTCACCTGGGAGCGTGAAGACCGAATGAAAGAGAAATACCCTCACTTATTTCCTGAGAACCCTGCTTCTACAAGCAGAATTTAAAATTTCGGGACGGAATTTATTTAACGGGGGGAGAATGTGACAACCCTCACAAAACCAGGTATCCGTACGACTTAATTAACTATTAATTGTTGCCTAATTACTGTGCTTAACTGAGATTTCTGATAAACTGCTACTTGATTGTTGATACTTGTACATATTTGCATCATACTTTGATTTTTCCGTCACTACATTATTTACTTACTGAACTCTAGTGACAAACATGATGCACAGAAGCACAGTAGCATTTGAACGGATAACCTAGTGAACATGCTGATATAGCCAGCACCAGGCAGACACTGCCTCTAAAGGCCTGAATGAGCCAGAAATATTTTACTACACCCGTAGTGTGTGTAGGAATACAAGGGTTGTATAATTGCGTCTCTAGGAATAAGATACAGAGATTGGATGTGCCTAAAACGTACTCTAAGCACGAAACACAGCACTTTTATCAACACACTAGCTTCTAGCTAATTAATAAAGTGCCAAAACATGGGGAAATATTCCTGACACTTTGCAGAATAAATTGTGTCGCTAAAAATATTATTTACGACGCTTAAAGGATTACTTAAGCACTTTAACGGATTACTATCCGACCGAACAACCGGACTATACCCGGAACATAAAAATATTGCCAGAAATATTATTGGTATTTTTCTGAGCCAGTTAGGGTCCCTGATTACCCTAACACCCGCTTTATAGCGCATCAAACGACTAACGGGGTTAATCTCTAAACTTAACCAACTTAACTTAACTAAACACTAACTGAACAATCAAGACCCAACCGGATGACCCCCCCCCCTTTTGGGCCGGTTTGGTCCCTTTGTAACTAAGGGTACAACTTTTGATTATTATATTTGATGTTGTGGATATCTAGACGACATTAATCCGTTGGACGAAGGAGCATGATTTTTCTATAAATACCCTCCACCACACTAGAGTTCTTCACACTTTCCAATCACCAACACTCCTCCCTCTTGCCCTCTCCCCTCTTCTCGGCCGAACACCCACACTCCAACCATCCATCTTTCGAGTTCTTGTCTTGCCATTCCAAGCTCACACAAGTGTCGGGGATCACGTACGAGGAAGCTTGAAGCAAGCGGAAGTTGAAGGACCTCGTTCATTTGCTTTTATCCACGCCATTTTCGCCAAAGATCTTCCCTAGCCCCGAGCTAGAGGTATAACATTTAAAACTCGCTCTTGATCGTATCTAAAGTGGTTAAAAGGATTTTTAACGGTTAAAAGTCGGAAACCCATCTTTTGAATCTATAAAGACTACTAAAACTCGAATATTGTTGGTTAAAAGCTTATAACGCGTGTAAAAGTCGTAGTATTCGAATATGTTGGTTGTAGAGACCCGATCTACGATGTGGTGGCTCTTATCATCGTTTAACCCGACTTTGTTAAGATCATGTATCTTAACATAAGCTTGTTTCTAGCGGTACGAGGGTTAAAAGGTGAAACTCCACCACACGGGAAACATGAACTTGTGTAAAAGTGTTTTGACATGAAAAATAGTATTTAAAACGAGCCGATCTACGTATGTACAAGTGGTACATTCGTAGAACCAAGTGTCGAGAAAATCATGTTTTATATAAGTTGGATAACATGTTAATAAATATGATTTTTACAAACTACAAGTGTATAAACACTTGTGAAACGAAAGATCCGACAAAATAACAATTTTTATAAAAATTGTCGGGAAGTTGTAAAGAGTGATTTGTTCCAAAAACGGGGTTTTTACAAGACTAAACTATTATATACATAGATCCACTAAATATAACGAGATCTACACAATAGTTTCAGAAAAAAAAAACTACAAGTTCATGTAATAATGCGATTTTACATACTAGTCTACAAGTTTGAAGTGTTGAAACTTGTGTAATGTGTTGGAAATTGATTGGTTGATTTAAAAGAAGTGTTGAAATGATTTTGTAAAAGAAAATGATACGCTTAAAAGCGTGGCCACCTCCGGTTACAGGGGAAACTCTGGCGAAATTTTCTAAAATCTAACACTTAGAATTATTCACAAGTGTTAGACTACTTTTGACATATTTTCAAATATATTTCGCCATGACTTTATTTACAAATATTCGGAGGTGGGGTTTTCACAAAAATAAACATGATAAATATTTATTCGATAAATATATTTTTCACAACACTGTTTATGATTATTTTGTGAAAATGTATAAATATTATTTTTAGAGTAAAAATAATATTTACTAACTTTGTCGAACCCAAAATAATACAAACGCTTATACGACAAACTTATAAGTTACAATGGTAATTACTATTACCACTTAATCGCCAAAACGTAACTTACGCTTTATACGGAAATATTCACGAATGCGGATTTGTCAACGTATTATTTTGGAAAGTATTATACGAAGAGAAAATATATTATTTTTGAGAAAAATAATTATATTTTGGAATGAGAAATAAAATATATTAAGTGAGACTTAATATTATAAACACGCATGTATTAATTCCCCCATCCTTGGGAAGGAGATTTTCTACCAAGTATATACACGGAACGGTTGTCTAACCGTTTCCCGAAAAATTAAACTATAAAGCTAAGGCACGGCCATCCGTCTAATAGAATTAGCACATGTAGGTCGTTGCGCAGCAGTTGGATATTTGGATTACTTGGTATTGTGACGCACTCACTGTGAGTTCATGTCCCCCTTTTCTCTTAACTGTTTTCAGTTTTATAAACTGCGGGGGTGAAATACATGTTACTATGATTATGAATACTTGATACATGGTATGGTTAGCGTAAGGAGGTTTGTTACTTAGATCATGTGAGTGGGTAGGCACAACTTGAGGCCATTAATCCTCGTAGTAGGACCGAGGGACAGGAGCGGTAGATCTATCTGGGTGTAGCGAGCCCAGCCCCAGGTCCAGCTGAACGGACCTCGGGGTGACTTAGTGCCCGACGCATAAATCCGCTAGGTTTGAGTCATCCCTACTTGCACTTCACACATATCAATGGCCTTGCAAACCATTGGTGATCTCTTTTTCCTTATTTGCTACATACCAGGTTTTTGATAAAGATAAAGGTTTATATACTCACTTTCGCATGAACTCGCTCAACATTATTGTTGATTTTTCAACTTACATGTATTTCAGGAAATTAACGATCTGGCGCGGTATGGCTTGTTTTTCCCGCTGCATTAGGCCCGAGGTCATCCAGGGTTCGAGGCTTGTGACTCTTTCCTGGACAAGTCACAGTCCTTGAATCATGTTTATGTTAAGTTTGCATTTGTAATGTTTAGACAAGTTATGGTTGTCGGGTGATAACCCGTTAAGACAATGTTTAATATTTTTATTATCAATGGATGATCTTGCATAATTTTTAATTCATATAGCTTGTTATGATTAAGCTATGGTATTAAGAAGTCACACCAAAATTAACCACGCTTCCGCAAAGCCAGGGTGTGACATTTTCTCCCGTAGGGATCTCTCCATGTTGTATGTATCTCATGATTGGGAGTATCCATGATCCTGAATGAGATGGAGTATCATCACTAGGAATGATTGCAGAATCCTCTCCTATCTCCATAGCTGCATGATCCTCAATAGCAGGGGTCAGGATATGGATAATAGGGATTCTTATATCCTCCGGGATCTTCAAGGATGATCCTAAATTAGATAGTGCATCAGCCTCTGCATTTTCTTCCCTTGGTACCTGTGTCAAACATACAAAAGAGAGTGCCAATTCTTTGACTATCTCTAAGTATTTGATTAGCTTTTCACCTTTGACAGCATAGGATCCATTATAGTGATCAGCGATTTATAATGAATCTACATGTACCTCAAGATACCTGATCCTCATATGCTTAGCAATTTGCAAACCAGCTATCAAGGCTTCATATTCAGCCTCATTGTTAGTAGTTTGGAATTCACAAGCTATAGAGTGGGGTATTATGTCCCCCTGTGGCGATTTTAGTAGTATTCCAAGCCCTGTTCCTTTGACATTAGAGGCTCCATCAGTGTAGAGTATCCAAGGATCCTTAGTTTCCTCTAGCTGTTGGACATCTAATTCAGCTTCTTTTTGCAAGTCACTACTGCAATCTGCCACAAAGTCAGCTAAGGCCTGGGATTTAATTGCTGTTCTAGGCTCATATCTTATATCATAAGCACTGAGCTTCACTGCCCACTTAGCCATCCTTCCTGACATTTCAGGTTTCCTGAGAACATTCTTGATTGGAAAATTAGTCTTGACAATAATGGCATGAGTCTCAAAATAATGTCTTAATTTAGTGGATGCCATAATCAAAGCAAGGATGAGTTTTTCTAAATGTGAATACCTGGATTCAGCATCAAGCAAACTCTTACTTACATAATAAACAGGATGTTGTGTACCTTGATGATCCTTAACAAGGACTGCACTTACTGCTTTTGAGGATACCGCTAAGTACAAGGATAATATATCCCCTTTTTCTGGTTTCATCAAAGCGGGGGCTGAGGACAGGTAATCCTTAAAATCTTTAAGGGCACTTTCATGCTTCTCAGTCCATTCAAATTTCTTATCTTTCCTCAGGGTGTCATAGAATTCCTTGCACTTTTCTAAGGATTTGGATATGAATCTGTTCAAGGCCGCGATCCTGCCTGTCAATCTTTGCACATCCTTAGCATTGGCAGGAGATTTGATATTCACAATAGCCTTGATTTGCTCTGGACTTGCTTCAATGCCCCTCTTTGTCACCATATATCCTAGGAATTTACCTGCTTTAACACCAAAATGACACTTGGAAGGATTTAGTTTCATATTAAATTTGTCAAGGATATTGAATGCTTCCTCCAAGTCTTTAAGGTGATCCTCAGCTTTCTTGAATTTAACCACCATGTCGTCTATATAGACTTCCATAGCGTGTCCAATTTGTTCCTTGAACATCATGTTGACTAGCCTTTGGTAAGTAGCACCTGCATTTCTTAGTCCAAATGGCATAGCAATATAACAATATATACCAGTTGGGGTCATAAAGGCTGTATCCTCTTGATCAGATGGTTCCATCTGAATTTGTTGAAATCCAGAGGAAGCATCCATAAAAGTTAACAGTTCATGACCCGCGGTAGCATCCACCATGGAGTCAATGTGGGGTAATGGGAAAGGATCCTTGGGACATGCCTTGTTTAAATCAGTAAAGTCGACACATACCCTCCACTTTCCATTTTTCTTTTGAACAACAACCACATTGGCTAACCATCTTGGATACTTAACTTCCCTTATCATACCTGCTCGGAGTAGTTTATCTACCTCTTCTTGGATAATAGCATTCCTTTTAGGAGCAAACTTCCTCCTTTTTTGATGAACTAGCTTGATTGACCTGTCAATGCCAAGTTTATGAGTGATTACATCCTTAGATATACCTGTCATATCCTCATGTTTCCAAGCAAAGGTGGTCTTTCTTCTTTGAAGGAAGGATATCAGCTTCTGTTCAATATCGCTAATGATCCCTGATCCTATGAAGATCTTGGATTCAGGATCCTCAGGATCCATGAGGATTTCTTTTACATCCTGTTCTCTGGCCTCCAAGACATCCCTTGGAGGATACTTTAATTGCTATTGCTCTGTAGGCTTGGAGGCTGATTTCATTGATAAAGTGTAGCAGTTCTTAGCCTCTTGCTGATCACTCTCAATTTTTATCACTCCCCACGAACTAGGAAGCTTTACACACTGATGATAAGTGGATGGGACTGCCTTCATGTGATGTATCCAAGGCCTGCCAAGGATAACGTTACAACAGGATAAGCAATCTATAACACAAAATTTTTGAAAAGAATGTAATCCTTCAATATAGATTGGGAGTTTGATGTCCCCCAGAGTATTCTTGGTCTCCCCACTGAATCCCACAAGCACTGAGGATCTTGGTATAATTTTGGATTCAGGAATATTCATCTTTTTAAGGACTTCAAGCTGGATGATGTTCACAGAGCTTCCTCCATCTAAAGGATCCTGCGAACAAAATGGTTAGAAATAAAAAGAGTAATAACGAGACCATCATGATGAGGATCCTGGATGTCAACACGATCATCCTCATCAAAAGTTATGACTTTGCCCTTGGTAACACTGGATGTTCGAACAGGTCTATCTCCATTATCCATCTTGGTTTCCTTAGCATGTCTTTTGGCTGCTGAGAATAAGGTACCACAAATGTCTGAGCCTCCAGATATGAAATTTATAACTTCTGCATCTGCTGGATGAGCTGGAGCTTTTTCAGGGATCCTTTCAGGATCCTGGGTTCTCGACTTCTTTCGTCCCAATAGTTCCTTTAAGTGCCCCTTGCTTAACAAGTAACCAATTTCCTTTCTTAGTGCGATACACTCTTCAGTGAGATGCCCAAAATCCTCGTGATAAGCTCACCACTTGGATGTTTCCTTTGTAGCAGCTGGTTTATCACTTTTTCTTGGCCATCTTGCTTTTTCACCTAGATCATGCATCGCAAGAATCAGTTCATTGTTATCAACAGAAAAACAGTATTCAGAGATTGGAGGATAATCCTCATCATCCTCTTCCTGTTCCACTGCATGCACGTTCTGGTTATCAGATTTATTGTAGGATCTGAACTTGTTGCTCTTGAAAGAGGTTCCTTGTTTTTCCTGTTTTGAGGATCCTGCTATTCTTTCCTGGATCCTTTTGTCATCCTCTAACCGGATGAACCTAAGGGCCCTGTGTGACAACTTGAACTTTAGACTCGTTTTGTGTAACGCTTCGTGCATATGTGAACTGGATTATATGTTTGGATTTAATAAACGTTTTGTTATTGTGTGCTTTGTATAAATATAAATGTTAATAACTCGAACCGCACATCATACACACCACTCGCACAAGGCCGTTTGGGCCTCATTCTTGTACACGGACCCATAGGGCGGTCCATAAGGGATTCGGCCCACTTCCCTTTCACGTGAACAAACAAAGGGTAAGGGGGTTTTTGTTTTCTCATTGTGGTTACAAACTTATCACACACACAAGTTCTTGAAACCCTAGCTATCTTTCTCTCTTCTTCGAACCCGACGGCAAGCACTCCTCTCTCGAAGATCACTCCTAGAATTGAATCACTTGCTATCTTTCGGTTAGTGTTTTGGTTTGTGATTTCCTTGTTAATTGATGTCATGATTTCCCTGCTTAGATTAAACCGGTTAAGGTTGTGTATGTGATGATAAGCTAGGAACCGTATGTAATGCTCTTGTAGTTCGTTTTGCATGATGATAGGCTTAAACCGATTGATGATATTAGATTCGGTTTTCGGATTGCTTGTGTAACGATTTCAGATTTGGAATGAATGTAATCGGATTGAATTGTTGGGTTGATTGGTTGCTGTTTATGTTTGGAATCATGTTTAGGGTATGTATGAATTGCATGTTACCACATCTTGTGATTCGGGTATGATGCTTGTTCATGTTAGAGTTTATACGAATTAAGAGATATGGTTGCTTGTTTGATCGAGTAATTAGATGATGTGATAATGATTTGGTGTTAATTGATTTCTTAAATGTGGAAACTATTGAATTAATCAAAAAGGACTTGATCTAGATTGTAACTGTTATGCATGATTCTTGGTAATTAGTTAATGGGTCACACAAGGTCTCTTGTACGATCAAGAGGTCCATCGCACAAGCTGACCCGATCACACAAGTCACCCGGCCGCACAAGGTGACTGGATCGCACAAGTTGTGGGCCGGGCAGCCCAGTCCGCTTAGACGCACAACTGGATCTGGACCGCACAAGTTACTGTGTGGGCCGCTCACACTGTTGGACCGCACAAGTTCACTAAGTGTTATAATTGGACTGTTTACGTATTGGATCGCACAAGAATGTCTTTTGTTTTATTTAAATGATGGGTCGGACAGACGCACAAGCCCAAGACATCTCGTACAACCCAACCTGATCGTACAAGATCATTCGGGTCGCACAAGGGTTTACACGACGTTATGTTGGGCCGAGACCTTTATACTTGACTTTCTATTTGGGCCGTTTATGTTGAACTGCTGGTTTATATGTTGGACCGATTACTTTGGGCTAAAGAGTTAATTTCATATGATATGTTAATTGCTTAACCGATTGGGCCTCAAGCCCAATCTCAAATCGCACAACCCCAACGGACTCGCACAAGTCCCTTATGCACTTTGGGCCGGATAGTTTGGGCCTACTTGTTAAACTGTACAGGTTGTATGCATTGTTATCTGTCAAACGTGCCATGATCTATATGTGCTGTAACGTGTTAACTTATGTGATTCCTACGTGTATTACCTTAGTCAAAACCTGACTTGTATTATCACCATGATAGGCCGTGGTTGACCATTTTCTAGCTTATCTGTACTTATTGTGTATCTGCCGAGCAAACCAAGGTGAGTTCACACAGCCAAGGCATGGGATTCCCGGGTTGGGAATTGGGTTGGATATGATAAATGTGGAATGAATACTCGTACTTACGCATATACCAGACTATAGACCATCGTCCTCAGGTTAGTCAGGACACGTTACGTAAAGCCTACGTAACCCAGTATATTTGCCATATGTCTCCCGGGTCGGGAAGGACACGTTACGTAAAGCCTACGTAACCCAATACCATTCACTGGCTTCCAGGTCGGAAGGCCACGCTGCGTAAAGCCTACGTAGCCCCCACGCGTACCACTGTCCTCGGGGAAGGGCACGTCACGTAAAGCCTACGTGACCCTGTACGTTTTCCTGTTCTCGGTAAAGAAGAACACATGGTCGGATGTTAGTCTAGTAAGTACCGTTAATGAGAAGCCCTCATTAGCCAGGATAAACATGGGAAGCCCCCACTAGTTAACTCACGCTCTATGATTATGAACTTACTTTCTGTGAACTCGCTCAACTAGTTTGTTGATTATTTGCTGCATGCCTTGCAGGACCTTAGGTATACTTGGAGCTTGCACCAGAGGAGAAGCGGGTCGTTGTGGACAAGAACACGTGAATGCTTATTAAACACTTTTACATTCACACATTGATACTTATGTTTTGGGTTTTACATTTAATGCTTCCGCTACTTAAACAGTGTTTGGTTTTGAACACCAATTATGTCTTTGATTATTATTAAATGCTATGTTTGATATAATTGGTGGCTTGGTCCTGGTCAGTCACGCCTCCAAGCGGTGGTACTCCGCGTGTGGGATTTTGGGGGTGTGACAGATTGGTATCAGAGCCATTGGTTATAGAGAACTTGGTTTTAATATGGGAAAACGTTTTTATTAAAACCGGACTATAACCAGTACAGTGCTCTCAACGATCCACAACGACGCTTCGCTCCACGTGCAAGACTCGACATTCTAGGTAATAAGGTTTATGTTTATTGCCTGTATGCTAGAATTGTTTAGAACTTTGCTCGCATTACGCTTAGATACACATGCTTTGATTTCATGAGGACACCTATATGCCTATACTTTTCTGTCATCGCCCTACTCGCGAACCATTCTTACGTATGCTACTTGTTATAATGAAGATCATGTCTGGAAGAATCAACATGACACAAGCCCAGCTAGAGGCTCTCGTTCAAGCCCAAGTCACAGCGGCACTTGCGGCTGCTCAAGCAGGTAGGATAACCTGTAGTCATAACTTACGCTAGGATCTTTAGATCCTACACTCCTAAACTAGCTCTTGTATTTAAACTTTGCCCTACTCGTACACAATAGGTCAACACGCGCAGCAGCCTGTCTGCACGTTCAAGAATTTCATGGACTGTCGTCCAAACACCTTCAGCGGCACGGAAGGAGCAGTGGGACTACTCCACTGGTTCGAGAAGCTAGAATCAGTCTTTGAAATGTGCGAGTGCCCTGAGGCTCGCAAGGTTAAGTTTGCCACCGGCACTTTGGAGGGGATAGCACTGACTTGGTGGAACGCCCAAGTCCAGATCTTAGGGTTGGCAGCTGCTAACGCCACCCCATGGAACGACTTTAAGGAACTCATCAAGCGTGAGTATTGCACGCGGGAAGACATACACAAGCTGGAAGACGAGCTTTATAACTTGAAAATGGTTGGATCGGAAATCGAGGCGTATACCAAACGGTCCAATGAGCTGGCCGTTCTGTGTCCTACTATGGTGGACCCTCCGTACAAGCGCATTGAGTTGTATCTCAAGGGATTGGCGCCAGAAATTCAGAGCCACGTGACGTCGGCTAATCTCGAAAACATCCAAGAAATCCAGCGTCTTGCCCACCGTATCACCGATCAGGCAGTGGAACAGAATAGACTGCCCAAGCGTGTTAATGCTACTGCTAACGTCACCACCTCAGTTACTCCTGCTACATCTGGTGACAGTAAAAGAAAGTGGGATGGGAATTCCAGCAAAAGTTCAGCATCCGTTCAGCCACAAGCTCAGCAGCAGAAGATCGATCACTATCAGAGTCCCAGTCAGCAATCCTCTGGTGGTCACAGGCAGAGGAGATATCAGGGTAGTCAACCCAGGTGCCACAACTGCAACAGGCATCACCACGGCCCGTGTAACAAGGGTCGTTGTCAAAGGTGCCTTAAGATGGGGCACGAGGCCAAAGACTGTAGGAGTCCACGGCCTGCGAATCAGAATCAGCAGCCTCAGCAACCAGCTCCACAGAACCAGCAGCAGCAGCAGCAGCCACAGCGTGGAAACCGGGGATGTTTCCAGTGTGGGGCTGAAGGTCACTTCAAACGCGATTGCCCTCAGTTGAACCAGAACCGCAACAACAATAACAACCAGGGCAACGGCAACAATAACGGCGGGAACAACAACAATGTCAATGAAGCTCGTGGTCGTGCTTTTGTGCTAGGTCGAGGCGACGCAGTGAACGATCCCAACGTTGTCATGGGTAAGTTTCTCCTCGACAATATTTACGTTACTGTTTTATTTGATTCGGGTGCGGATACAAGCTATATGTCTGTGAAAATGTGTCAACTGCTAAAACGTGCACCAACACTTTTACCCACCAAACATGTAGTCGAGTTAGCTAACGGTAAAAGTTTAGAAGCCACGCACGTAGTTCAGGGTTGTACTCTTATCTTAGCTGGTCAAGCCTTCTCTATTGATCTCATTCCCATAGTTTTGGGTAGCTTCGACGTCGTGATTGGGATGGATTGGTTATCTCAACACCAGGCAGAAATTTTATGCAGCGAAAAGGTTATTCGCATTCCTCGTTTGGGTCAGGAACCTCTAGAAGTTCAGGGCGACAGGAGTGGTGCAGTGGTTGGCATCATCTCTTTCTTGAAGGCTCAGAAGTGCTTACGTAAAGGTCACACAGCCATTTTGGCTCTTGTTTCAGATGCATCAGCAAAGGAAAAGAAATTGGAGGATATTCCAATTGTACGTGATTACCCTCAGGTGTTTCCTGAAGACTTGCCTGGCTTACCGCCTCATCGTCAGGTTGAATTTCAAATCGAGCTCGCTCCAGGAGCAGCACCCATAGCTCGCGCACCATATCGTCTAGCTCCATCAGAATTGGAGGAACTGTCTAAGCAACTGCAGGAACTCTTGGAAAAGGGTTTCATACGACCAAGCTCTTCGCCTTGGGGAGCTCCAGTACTCTTTGTGAAGAAGAAAGACGGTACGTTCAGGATGTGCATCGACTACCGTGAACTCAACAAGGTGACGGTGAAGAACCGTTATCCTCTTCCACGCATAGACGACTTATTCGACCAGTTGCAAGGGTCGTGCTGCTATTCGAAGATAGATTTAAGGTCTGGGTACCATCAGCTGAGAGTCCGGGATGAGGACGTCTCCAAGACAGCTTTCAGAACTCGTTACGGTCACTACGAGTTTCTCGTCATGCCATTCGGGTTAACGAACGCGCCTGCTGTATTTATGGATCTTATGAACAGGGTGTGCAAACCCTATCTTGACAAGTTCGTCATAGTATTCATCGACGACATCCTGATTTACTCCAAGAGTCAGGAGGAACACGAGCGGCATCTTCGTCTTATTTTGGAACTCCTTCGTAAGGAACAGCTGTACGCCAAACTTTCTAAATGCGACTTCTGGCTTCGTGAAGTCCACTTCTTAGGCCACGTAGTGAACAAGGATGGGATCCATGTTGATCCATCCAAGGTAGATTCGATCAGGAACTGGCCTGCACCGCGTACACCGACAGAGATACGCCAATTCTTGGGTCTGGCAGGTTACTACAGACGGTTTATCAAGGATTTCTCGAAGATTGCTCAGCCACTTACGCTACTGACACAGAAGGGTGTTACCTATCGCTGGGGAGAGCCCCAGGAGACTGCTTTTCAGCACCTAAAGGATAGACTTTGCAGTGCACCTATCCTCTCATTGCCAGAGGGCACAGACGACTTCGTAGTATATTGTGATGCATCCATTCGGGGACTTGGATGTGTGTTAATGCAGCGCGACAAGGTTATCGCTTACGCCTCTCGTCAACTCAAGGTTCATGAACGGAACTACACGACGCACGATTTAGAGCTGGGAGCTGTTGTTTTCGCGCTTAAGATATGGCGACACTACCTGTACGGTACCAGGTGCACGATTTACACCGATCACAGGAGTCTCGAGCATATCCTTAAGCAGAAGGATTTGAATATGCGTCAACGACGATGGGTCGAGTTACTTAACGACTACGAATGTGCTATTAAGTATCATCCAGGCAAAGCCAATGTTGTGGCTGATGCCCTCAGTCGGAAAGACACTCTACCAAAGCGCGTGCGAGCGCTACAGCTTACGATTCAGTCTAGCCTTCCAGCACAGATACGAAATGCTCAGGTAGAAGCATTGAAGCCCGAAAACGTCAAGGCTGAAGCCTTACGCGGCTCACGACAACAAATGGAACAAAAGGAAGACGGCGCCTACTATGTAACGGGCCGTATTTGGGTCCCACTTTATGGCGGTCTACGCGAACTTGTGATGGACGAAGCACACAAGTCTCGCTACTCGGTACATCCAGGGTCGGATAAAATGTACCACGATATCAGTACTACTTATTGGTGGCCTAGTATGAAGGCCCACATTGCTACGTACGTTGGAAAATGCTTGACCTGTGCAAGAGTCAAGGTTGAATACCAGAAACCAGCTGGCCTACTTCAGCAGCCAAAGATACCTCAATGGAAATGGGAAGAAATTTCCATGGATTTCGTTACAGGCCTACCTAGATCCCAGCGTGGAAATGATACAATATGGGTCATAGTTGATCGACTCACCAAGTCTGCACACTTCCTACCGATTAAGGAAACGGACAAGTTCTCCACTCTCGCAGACGTCTATCTTAAAGAAGTTGTCTCGAGGCACGGGGTGCCCACATCTATCATTTCGGATCGCGATGCACGATTCACGTCAGAGCTTTGGCAAGCGATGCACAAATCCTTTGGCTCACGGTTAGACATGAGCACAGCATATCATCCTCAGACGGACGGGCAGTCTGAGCGAACGATCCAGACGCTCGAAGACATGCTTAGAGCATGCGTCATTGATTTCGGCAACGGCTGGGAAAAGCATCTCCCTTTGGTGGAGTTCTCGTATAATAATAGTTATCACACCAGCATTCAAGCCGCTCCATTCGAGGCATTGTACGGGCGTAAATGCCGGTCACCACTCTGCTGGGCAGAGGTGGGAGATAGTCAGATCACGGGTCCAGAGATTGTAGTGGACGCCACAGAAAAGATAGCACAGATACGACAACGCATGGCGGCAGCACGCGACCGTCAGAAAGCCTACGCGGATAAGCGTAGAAAGCCATTGGAATTCGAGGTCGGGGACCGGGTTTTATTGAAAGTCTCACCCTGGAAGGGTGTGGTTCGTTTTGGCAAACGGGGTAAACTGAATCCGCGGTACGTCGGACCATTTGAAATTATAGAAAAGATTGGCAAGGTAGCCTACAAGTTAAACCTACCAGCTGAACTCGGGGCAGTTCACAATGTCTTTCATGTATCGAACTTAAAGAAGTGCCTATCAGATGAAAATCTCATCATTCCTTTTAAGGAACTCACTATCGACGAGCGGATGCAGTTCGTCGAGGAACCAGTAGAAATCACGGACCGGGATGTGAAGGTCCTCAAACACAAGAGAATCCCTCTTGTTCGAGTTCGTTGGAACTCCAAACGTGGCCCAGAGTACACCTGGGAACGCGAAGACAGGATGACAGAAAAGTACCCCCATTTATTCGGGAACCAGGCAACCACTACTGAGGCTGAAGCTACTACTTCGGAATTTCGGGACGAAATTCCAGATCAACGGGGGGAGGATGTGACGCCCCAGGAAAACCAGTGAACAGTACAGTTTACCTAGCTTCCTCAGTGAGTGCATACCAAATTTCGGGACGAAATTTCCAATTAGTTGGGGATAATGTGACAACTTGAACTTTAGACTCGTTTTGTGTAACGCTTCGTGCATATGTGAACTGGATTATATGTTTGGATTTAATAAACGTTTTGTTATTGTGTGCTTTGTATAAATATAAATGTTAATAACTCGAACCGCACATCATACACACCACTCGCACAAGGCCGTTTGGGCCTCATTCTTGTACACGGACCCATAGGGCGGTCCATAAGGGATTCGGCCCACTTCCCTTTCACGTGAACAAACAAAGGGTAAGGGGGTTTTTGTTTTCTCATTGTGGTTACAAACTTATCACACACACAAGTTCTTGAAACCCTAGCTATCTTTCTCTCTTCTTCGAACCCGACGGCAAGCACTCCTCTCTCGAAGATCACTCCTAGAATTGAATCACTTGCTATCTTTCGGTTAGTGTTTTGGTTTGTGATTTCCTTGTTAATTGATGTCATGATTTCCCTGCTTAGATTAAACCGGTTAAGGTTGTGTATGTGATGATAAGCTAGGAACCGTATGTAATGCTCTTGTAGTTCGTTTTGCATGATGATAGGCTTAAACCGATTGATGATATTAGATTCGGTTTTCGGATTGCTTGTGTAACGATTTCAGATTTGGAATGAATGTAATCGGATTGAATTGTTGGGTTGATTGGTTGCTGTTTATGTTTGGAATCATGTTTAGGGTATGTATGAATTGCATGTTACCACATCTTGTGATTCGGGTATGATGCTTGTTCATGTTAGAGTTTATACGAATTAAGAGATATGGTTGCTTGTTTGATCGAGTAATTAGATGATGTGATAATGATTTGGTGTTAATTGATTTCTTAAATGTGGAAACTATTGAATTAATCAAAAAGGACTTGATCTAGATTGTAACTGTTATGCATGATTCTTGGTAATTAGTTAATGGGTCACACAAGGTCTCTTGTACGATCAAGAGGTCCATCGCACAAGCTGACCCGATCACACAAGTCACCCGGCCGCACAAGGTGACTGGATCGCACAAGTTGTGGGCCGGGCAGCCCAGTCCGCTTAGACGCACAACTGGATCAGGACCGCACAAGTTACTGTGTGGGCCGCTCACACTGTTGGACCGCACAAGTTCACTAAGTGTTATAATTGGACTGTTTACGTATTGGATCGCACAAGAATGTCTTTTGTTTTATTTAAATGATGGGTCGGACAGACGCACAAGCCCAAGACATCTCGTACAACCCAACCTGATCGTACAAGATCATTCGGGTCGCACAAGGGTTTACACGACGTTATGTTGGGCCGAGACCTTTATACTTGACTTTCTATTTGGGCCGTTTATGTTGAACTGCTGGTTTATATGTTGGACCGATTACTTTGGGCTAAAGAGTTAATTTCATATGATATGTTAATTGCTTAACCGATTGGGCCTCAAGCCCAATCTCAAATCGCACAACCCCAACGGACTCGCACAAGTCCCTTATGCACTTTGGGCCGGATAGTTTGGGCCTACTTGTTAAACTGTACAGGTTGTATGCATTGTTATCTGTCAAACGTGCCATGATCTATATGTGCTGTAACGTGTTAACTTATGTGATTCCTACGTGTATTACCTTAGTCAAAACCTGACTTGTATTATCACCATGATAGGCCGTGGTTGACCATTTTCTAGCTTATCTGTACTTATTGTGTATCTGCCGAGCAAACCAAGGTGAGTTCACACAGCCAAGGCATGGGATTCCCGGGTTGGGAATTGGGTTGGATATGATAAATGTGGAATGAATACTCGTACTTACGCATATACCAGACTATAGACCATCGTCCTCAGGTTAGTCAGGACACGTTACGTAAAGCCTACGTAACCCAGTATATTTGCCATATGTCTCCCGGGTCGGGAAGGACACGTTACGTAAAGCCTACGTAACCCAATACCATTCACTGGCTTCCAGGTCGGAAGGCCACGCTGCGTAAAGCCTACGTAGCCCCCACGCGTACCACTGTCCTCGGGGAAGGGCACGTCACGTAAAGCCTACGTGACCCTGTACGTTTTCCTGTTCTCGGTAAAGAAGAACACATGGTCGGATGTTAGTCTAGTAAGTACCGTTAATGAGAAGCCCTCATTAGCCAGGATAAACATGGGAAGCCCCCACTAGTTAACTCACGCTCTATGATTATGAACTTACTTTCTGTGAACTCGCTCAACTAGTTTGTTGATTATTTGCTGCATGCCTTGCAGGACCTTAGGTATACTTGGAGCTTGCACCAGAGGAGAAGCGGGTCGTTGTGGACAAGAACACGTGAATGCTTATTAAACACTTTTACATTCACACATTGATACTTATGTTTTGGGTTTTACATTTAATGCTTCCGCTACTTAAACAGTGTTTGGTTTTGAACACCAATTATGTCTTTGATTATTATTAAATGCTATGTTTGATATAATTGGTGGCTTGGTCCTGGTCAGTCACGCCTCCAAGCGGTGGTACTCCGCGTGTGGGATTTTGGGGGTGTGACACCCTGGTTCTCACTTCATCGAGATTCCTGCAAGGTGTCATAACAAGATCATCATAGAATAATGAATCCCTAAGCAATCCCATTTTAAAGGCTTCTACAGCCGTAGCTATATCCAAGTTAGGGATGTCTAAGGATTCTTTACTAAACTTAGTGATGTAATCTCTAAGTGATTCATTTTGACCCTATGTTATCCTATACAAATCACTAGTTAATCGTTCAAACTTTCTACTACAAGAAAATTGATTATTAAACAAGTTAACTAGATTAGCAAATGAAGTAATAGAGTAGGGGGAAGACTTAGCAGCCATTTAAGAGCTGATCCTGTGAGGGTGGATCCAAATCCCTTGCATAGACATGCTTCCTTTAACCTTTCTGGGATAGGGTTAATCTCCATCCTTTCCCTGTATTGAGCTATATGTTCTTCAGGGTCTGTGGAGCCATCATATAACTTCATGCTTGGTGTTTTGGTCAAAAATCACACAAGGATAATGCAACCAAACTCTAAGTAAACGGGGAATGATGCTTGGTTTGTTGAAAAAGTAAAGGATCACTTTTGTGAGAAATATGCAAGTGACACAAGGATTTATACGAGGAAAAAGCGCTTGATCAATGAATGATCTCTGGCATAAAAAACCTCGGGTGATGGCAACTACCGATCACCAAACTTCAATATAACAAAAAATGGTTACAACTTCGGATGATAATGAGCTGAGTACAAGGATCACTATAGTATCGAGTGTCTAAGCGTGTGAGAAATGTGTTGTGTGTCTTCCGAATGGGGAAGAGTGTTATATATACAAGTGTGAGTGACCTATTTTAGGTAAATAGACTAACAATCAGCTCATTACCCCTTTAGAAATAAAAGTAAATCTAGCCTAAATTATGCCTAAATTATCGCCCTTAAATCATGCCGAGTTTCCATATCCTCTACAACGTTCATCTCTGATTAAGCATATGCCAAAGTTGTAAAGACACGTCCCTTGTTTGCGATGCTAAGAGCGGATCCTGCTAGACATTCCTGCACGATAACATTAAATTCAATGAAAACAATTGTTAGCATGAGGATCCCTATGATGGTCCGTGATCCTGATCCTGGAACTCTGCTGAGGATCACTATCTGCCAAAGAAACAAGGATCACTGGTTAGGATCACATGTAAGGATCATGTGTTATAAAAATCCAGCCCTAACAATTGCCCCCAAAATATAAGGAGTGATATTGTAAATAAATGAGTTATATTTTGCTTTGATCTTATCTGCAACGAGCTAATCGGATAACTAGCCGTTAAAGTCGGACTAGCCGTTATGATTCTTACGTCACAGAAGTGACAACCCTGCGGATCATCATTATAAATAGGAGATAGAGATAGGATCAATTCGCATTTAAAATCAAAGAAACTCCCTTTATAATCTCGTCCGAAGATTAATCAGGTATCTCTCTTCTTCCTTCTTCCTTCTCTTACTCTGTTTTTTCTGCTTCTTTTTCCATTCTTCTGCAAATATGTTGCTCCGGAATTCCCCTCATAAGGATCCTGAGAAGAACAGTCCCTTGAAAGGTCAAGGGATCATCAAAGACTCTCCCACCGAGAGGTGCTGTTTCACTGATCCTCAGGTTGATAGAATCCGTCACTGTTTTCCGGCGAACACCATCTTCAAGTCCTTCACTCCCACCGCTTTGAGTGACTTTATCTCTGATACTTGGGTGGCCTTTCCTGTTACTCCGTTTTTGATAGGATATTCATATCCTTTCCCACAGTTCACTCAATCCTTCTTCTCTCTCACCGGCATCTGCTATATCCAGGCTATGCCCATGATCTGGAGGGTATGTATACCCTTGAGAGGATCATTGAACAAGAAGGGATTGACCTTGGTATGGCGGAGCTGGCTGAGATGTACGATCTTACCACTTTCGGACCCCATCGTTATCTATTTAAGCGAAAAGCTGGAGAGGATCATCCTGTCTTCAAGGTCACCAAGAACGACACGAATTGGAAGCGACGGTTCTTCTTTGTTAGGAAGGATACCATCCCTGATGGGAAGGATCTGCCCAAAGAGTAGGCTACTCATGGTAGGATAGAGGATCCTGGAAGGATCACCATAAGATTTGTTACTTAGGATGAGGATCACTAATATTTTCTTTTGCTTTTTGTTTATTGTGCAGCTATTTCCATCTCTCGTCTGAAGTTGACACCTGCTGCAAAAGAGAGACTTTTAGCCTTCAAGAAGCTTGATCCGGAGACAAGAACTTTCCAGGTTGCTACTCAAGATTCCCAAGAAGTATCCTCTGCCTCTGTCACGATGTCAAGTAAGTATCCTGATTAGAAAGTAGTTTCATGTAGGATTTTTAAATTAGTTAGAATACTTATCTGATTTTGGTTGTGTAGGTGCTGGAAAATCTGCTAAATCTGCCTCCAAGTTTGGCATTGATGATCTTGCTAATGTCAAATCTGCGAGGAAGAAGACCCCTGCTGCCAGTCCAACCGCTTCAGCCCCTAAAGCACCTATTAGGGGTAAAGGAAAGAAGAGGAAGGCCTCTGAGGATCTTCAAGGATTTCCCCTGCTCCGCCAACAGTTTCTTGATTACGTTAACGAAGTAAGGATCACTGCTCCTGCTTGTATATCCTGCTTGTATATCCTGTTTGTTTGAGGATCACCTGGTCCTGAACTTACCCTTTTCCCTTTCTGCAGAAACTCGCTGAAATAGAAACATATATTGGCCACGTTGAGGATCAAGAGCGCCAAATTGCCAACCTCCAACAGATGGGTGTGCTGAAGGATCTCAAGATTGCTGATCTTGAGAAGGAGCTCCGGGCCACCAAGGATAAAGCTGCCAGGATGCTGATCAATTTTGATTATGAGAAGCATGACATTACCCACGATGCCAAGGTCTCGGCTGCGATAACCATGTATAAGATCCAGCTGCAGATGGCTGCGGAGGCTCAGGATCCTTCCTTCGACAAAGGCACATGGGACGTGGAAGGCTGGAAGGCAAGGCTGGCAGAGTTGGAGGATGATGAGGAGGCTGAGGAGATCCCAATGCTTGAAGGCGGGGATGTTGGCAAGGATCAGGGGGAAGCAAGTGGAGCTGGTGGTGATGGTGCAGCGAAGGTTTGAGCTGCAGGATTGGGCAATGATGGAAATTTCTAGACATAGCCGGAGCCCAATTTTTTTTAAAATTTGGTAGTGGTTTTTTGTGGTTGTGATGTTTTGAAACAATGATGGTTTGTAACTTAAACAATAGTTTTTAGGGTTAAGGATACTGGATCCTTTGGACAATAGGTAGGATCACAAATGGTGGAGGGATCCTCTGTTTGGGGGATGAAGCCTTTGTGATCCTGCCGCTTTTACTTTCCTGCACCTGCTATGACCGCATAAACAATGGACACCCTTTGCCAACCCATGTGGACGGGCCACGTTTTGCTGGTAGAAACGTGGGTTGGCAATTTTGACAACTTTTGAAAGGGCTTTGTTAATAAAATAACTCTAATCTTTCTGGCTTATCTTGTTTTGTTATCCTTTATTTATCCTCTTATTTTCCAATTGTTTTAGAAACATATTTGTTAGAGTAACAAAAGTTGAGCAAATCATGTTTAAATAATTTAGGATATGATCCTAGATCAAATATCCTGTAATCGAAAAATTTTCAAGAATAGTTTATGATCGAGGATCATAGGTTTAGTTGTCGAAGTGTAAGGGTTTATTCAAAATAATGAGTATAATCAAAATAGTCAAGGACCATACCTGAGAATCCAAGTTAGGATCCTAACCTTCAATCAAGATAACCGTAAATGAAATTTTAATGGATAATAAGGATTAAGGATCCTTAATTGTTTAACTTCGAAAACCTGAGAAATGGAACATAACTTGGGACTAAGCCAATGTGAAAGATAAATTAGTAGCTGGGGACATGCCCAAAGGATAGCTGGGGACAAGCCCAAAGGATAGCTGGGGACAAGCCCAAAGGATAACTGGGGACAAGCCCAAGGATCATATGTAAACTGGAGTATGGCCCTTACTGGCGACTATCCAAACTTGGTGACATGAAAATGTCAAAACCTTAGCTAACGTGAAAATGTTAGAAACCTTAGGAACGGATGTATGGTACGTACACCATTATACGTAGGATCCTAGATATAGCCAGTACGATGAGGTTGTCAGCCCCTAAAGTGGGTACTGGTCCCAAAGACGTGAACTATACCAGGATCATCGTGCGCTACAGGCGAAAACTAGGGACAAGCCCAAGGATAACTGGGGT
Source organism: Helianthus annuus (assembly GCF_002127325.2). Taxonomy (NCBI): domain Eukaryota; kingdom Viridiplantae; phylum Streptophyta; class Magnoliopsida; order Asterales; family Asteraceae; genus Helianthus; species Helianthus annuus. The sequence goes on from NC_035434.2 coordinate 96,125,750, forward strand.
TGAACCCAAGGATCTGAGATGCTTTTGAAGACTATCGATAATATGCTGAGGATACCTGGACTATCAGAACTCAAATTCTCGTGAGAGAAGGATGAAGGATACGTGATCCTTATCCTTAGGTAAAAATAAGAAAATGGAAAAGTTTTGAGATAAGGACTTTACCAGAGTAAGGATCACTGATGTCGCCGGGATCCTTCGAGGATGCTTTCAATGTAAGGATCATATGCTTGAAGGATCCTGTTCACATGAAATATTTCTTTAAGTGAATAGCATTCCAGGCTCTTGGTAACAAATTTCCTTCCATGGTTAGCAATCTGTATGCCCCCTTTCCTGCTTCGGCTTCAATCAAGTAAGGGCCTTCCCATTTTGGTGCCAATTTCCCATCAGCAGGATTGATGGTATTTTGGAATGCTTTTCTCAACACCATATCCCCTACTTGGAACTTCCTTATCCTGACGTTTTTGTTGTAAGCACCAGCCATTCTTTGTTGGTAGCTTGCCATCCTTATCCTAGCCAGATCCCTGATTTCCTCAATAGTATCCAAGTCTTGAGCTAAGTTTGCAGCATTCTCTTCAGGATCACGAGTACTTGTTCTAGCAGTTGGAACCACCATTTCTGTTGGGATCACTGCTTCTGCCCCAAATACTAAGGAGAAGGGTGTTTGACCAGTGGCATTCTTGGGAGTTTTCCTATCAGCCCACAACACATAAGGCAATTCCTCTGCCCATTTCCACTTCTTGGATCCTAATTTCTTCTTCAGGTTGTTGATGATGATCTTGTTGGATGATTCTGCTTGACCATTGGCTTGTGGATGAACTGGTGTTGATGTTATCATCTTAATTCCCCAACTGTCACAAAAGTTAGTGGTTCTGCTCCCAATGAATTGGGAACCATTATCACATATAATTTCAGAGGGAATGCCAAATCTGGTTATAATGTTTCTCTTAATAAAGGATATAACTTCCTTTTCTCTGACTTGAGCAAAAGCTTCAGCTTCTATCCATTTGGAGAAGTAGTCGGTCATGGCAAGCATAAATACTTTTCCACCAGGTGCTTTAGGGAGCTTGCCAACTATATCCATCCCCCATCTCATGAATGGCCAAGAGGATGGTATTGGATGCAAAAATTCAGCTGGCTGATGAAGGATATTGCTGTGTCTTTGACAAGGATCACACTTCTTAGCATATTCTACAGCATCCCTTTTCATAGTTGGCCAGTAGTATCTTGTTCTAAGGATCCTTGAGAACAATGCCCTGCCCCCAGTGTGGTTTCCACAATCTCCTTCATGGAAGTCTCTCAACACTTCTTGAATTTCAGGATCCTCAATACATCTTAAATATGGTCCTGCAAGAGATCGCTTATATAATACATTATTTAAGATTGTGAATTGAGATACCTTAATCCTGAAAGCTCTAGGATTTTCTTCCATAGGAATCTCCCCGTGTTGTAAGTATCTCACGATTGGTGAGATCCATGATCCTGAATAAGATTGATTTTCTTCTGTAGGGATCATTGCAGTATCCTCTTCTATTTCCATGGCCACCTGATTTTCAATAGCAGGAGCCAGGATATGGATGATGGGGATACTTATATCCTCTGGGATCTTCAAGGATGATCCTAGATTGGCTAATGCATCAGCTTCTGTATTTTCCTCTCTTGGTACCTGTGTTAAACTGAAAGAAACAAAGGAGAGTGCCAATTCTTTGACTATCTCTAAATATTTGGTTAGTTTTTCACCTTTAACAACATAGGATCCATTAAAGTGATTAGTGATCAGTAATGATTCTACGTATACTTTAAGGTATCTGACCCCCATATCCTTAGCAATTTGTAAACCAGCAATTAAGGCTTCATATTCAGCCTCATTGTTGGTTGCTTGGAACTCACAGGCTATGGAGTGGGGTATTATGTCCCCCTGTGGCGATTTTAGTAGTATGCCGAGTCATGTGCCTTTGATATTTGAGGATCCATCAGTGTGTAGTATCCAAGGATCCTTGGTTTCATCTAGCTGCTGGACCTCCAATTCTGCTTCCTTTTGTAGATCACTACTGAAATCAGCCACAAAGTCTGCTAGTGCTTGGGATTTAATGGCTGTTCTAGGCTCATATCTTATATCATGGGCACTAAGCTTTACTGCCCACTTAGCCATCCTTCCGGACATCTCTGGTTTCCTGAGGACATTCTTGATTGGAAAATTAGTTCTAACAACAATAGTATGGGTTTCAAAATAATGTCTTAACTTAGTTGATGCCATAATTAATGCAAGAATAAGTTTTTCAAGGTGTGAGTACCTGGATTCGGCATCAAGTAAACTCTTACTTACATAGTAGATAGGATGTTGTGTACCTTCGTGATCCTTAACAAGGACTGCACTTACAGCGGTTGAGGATACCGCTAGGTATAAGGATAACACATCTCCTTTTCCGGGTTTCATTAATGCTGGTGCTGAGGACATATATTCTTTAAGGGCTTGTAAAGCATTCTCATGCTTTTCAGTCCATTCAAATTTCTTGTTTTTCCTTAGGATATCATAAAATTCTTTACATCTTTCTGAGGATTTTGATATGAACCTGTTTAGGGCTGCTATCCTGCCTGTTAGCCTTTGCACATCCTTAGCATTGGCAGGGGACTTGATATTCACTAGTGCTTTGATTTGTTCCGGGCTTGCTTCAATGCCCCTCTGAGTTACCATATATCCTAGAAATTTACCTGCTTTAACACCAAAGTGACATTTCGAAGGATTAAGCTTCATGTTATAATTATCAAGGATATCAAATGCTTCCTCCAAGTCCCTTAGGTGATCCTCAGCTTTCTTTGACTTTACTACCATATAATCTATGTACACTTCCATAGTCTGTCCAATCTGGTCTTTGAACATCATATTCACCAGCCTTTGATATGTTGCACCTGCATTTCTTAGTCCAAAAGGCATGGCAATATAGCAATATAAACCGGTTGGGGTCATAAAGGCCGTATCCTCTTGGTCAGATGGCTCCATCTGAATTTGTTGGAATCCAGATGATGCATCCATAAAGGTTAACAGTTCATGCCCCGCCGTTGCATCCACCATGGAGTCAATGTGGGGTAATGGGAAAGGATCCTTGGGACATGCCTTATTCAGATCAGTGAAATCGACACATACCCTCCACTTTCCGTTTTTCTTTTGAACAACAACCACATTGGCTAACCATTTTGGATATTTTACCTCTCTGATCATACCTGCTCGAAGTAGTCTTTCTACTTCTTCCTGGATAATGGCATTCCTTTCTGGTGCAAACTTCCTCCTTTTTTGATGGATTGGTTTGATCGACCTGTCAATGCCAAGTTTATGAGTGATAATATCCTTAGATATACCTGTCATATCTTCATGTTTCCATGCAAAGGTAGATTTTCTTCTTTTGAGGAAGGATATTATGTCTTCTTTCATCTTGCCAAGGATCCCTGATCCGATATAGATTTTTGATTCAGGATCATTAGGATCCAGAAGGATTTCGTCCACATCCTGTTCCCTTGCCTCCAAGACATTCCTTGGAGGATACTGTAATTGCTATTGCTCCCTTGGCTTCGAGGTTGGTTTCATGGATGAGGTATAACAATCCTTAGCCTCCTGCTGATCACTGTCGATTTTGATTATCCCCCATGGGCTAGGGAGTTTCACACATTGATGGTAGGTGGATGGGACTGCTTTCATATCATGTATCCAGGGGCTGCCAAGGATAACATTACAACAAGATAAACAGTCAATAACACAAAATTTTTGATAATTATGTAATCCTTCCACGTAGATTGGGAGTTTGATGTCCCCCAGAGTTTTCTTAGTTTCTCCACTGAATCCCAGAAGCACGGAGGATCTTGGTGTGATGTCTGATTCTGGGATACCCATTTTCTTTTGAACATCAAGCTGGATAATGTTTATTGAGCTTCCTCCGTCGATAAGGATCCTACGGACAAAATGGTTAGAAATAAACAGAGTAATAACTAAACTATCATGATGAGGATCCTGGATGTTAATGCGATCATCCTCATCAAACGTTATCGTTTTTCCTTCCGAGACACTTGATGTTCGAATAGGTCTTTCTCCATTATCCATTTTAGCTTCCTTTGCATGCCTTTTAGCCGCTGAGAAGGATGTTCCACAGATGTCTGTGTCACACCCCCAAAATTCACACGCGGAGTACCACCGCTTGGAGGCGTGACTGACCAGGATCAAGCCATCAATCATATTGAACATAGCATAATTTAAATAAATAAAATAATTCGTTAAAACCCAACTCAATATAATTGATGTTCTAAACCAAACATAGTATCAATAGCGGAAGCATAATAATGTAATCCCAAGGTAAATCATAAGTTCAAATATTCGAAACGTTAAACATGATATTCACGATCCATTGCCCACAACGACCCGCTCCTCCAGTGCAAGCTCCAAATGTACCTAAGGTCCTGCAAGGCATGTAGCAGAAGAATCAACAAAATGGTTGAGCGAGTTCACAGTAAGTAAATGTATAACAGTATATATATCAGGTGATTCTACTGGGCCGATAGCAAGTTCTATTAGCGGGGGCTTCCCATGTTAGTGAACCACTAGACTATCCGTACTATCCGTGTTCTTCACATCCGAGAACAGTAGCGCGTATGGGGTGTACGTAGGTTTTACGTACGTATCCTTCAGAACCGAGGATAGGAGACGCAGGTGTGTACGCGGGTTTCGCGCACGTTTCCTTCGAACCGAGGATAGAAGTAAGCAATGCGTACACGTAGGTTTTACGTGCGTGCCTGACATCCGAGGCAATAATTGGCATAAGTCCACGTAGGTTATACGGAAGTGTCCTGACATCCGAGGACCATGGTAGATAGTCTAGGAAAGCATAGTATGAGTACGTTTTTAGTCATCATCAATCCTTTATCCCATTCCCACAACCCGGGAATCCCATGCCTTAGTAAAAGTGTGAACTCACCTTGGGTTTGCTCGGTATGCTAAGTATGTGCTCAAAGTAAATCAATCACGTCCTAGGGTATGCACGTATACACAATCAGTTTACATCCAAGTTGTTCACGTATAGGCATCATTACAGAAGTACTAGCATGTATTCGTTATCACATATATCATGCACCTCACTTAACAACAGTTAAATAATCCAGTTAGCATTTAACAGAGTTAAATCATGTTACTGTGAAAAGTTCACAAGTTGGCGAAACACATGTTGACGAAACATAACTCTGTTTCGTCAATCATCCTTTGGCGAAACAAGTGTCTGTTTCGTCGAAGACCTTTGGCGAAACATAAATTCAATTTCGTCGAAACCCTTGGCGAATCAGGAGTTCTATTTCGTCACCTCCTCTTTGGCGAAACAAACTCTCAGTTTCGCCAAGCTCCTATTTCGTCAAACATTCACCTTCGTCAAACATTCTAATTCGTCAATATGTCAATTACGTCAATCATTCACAGCAGTTACAGAGTTATCACAGAAAACCCTAATCTGCCATCACATCATTATCGATCAAACAACAATCATTCAGTAATCATAGAATCATCGTCTAATCACTACGAAACACTACCGTAAACATTCATCCCCTACTATGCATATCAGTTCGTTTATCAAATCATTTTACAACAACCATCTGCTAGCATGAATCCTATATCATCAAATCACAAGATCGCCAATACCCTAGTCCGAATATCAATAACCACCAATCCAATTTCGATACACAGATTTGTAACAATCACAATAGATTCTAGTATTATTAAAAATATCAACTAATCATGACGTAATCATTATCCAGCATCAGCCCTATAGATTTCTAGCAAAATAGTAAATCAATGAAACGAACTAACAATCACGCAAGAGTTAAACGCTTACCGCGATGAACAAGATAACAACTAAATTGGTTCGAAGCTTCGGGAACACCAGATTGCCGTCAACAGAGTAGGGAGAGAGTTCTAGGGTTTAGGTTTTGCCAAAGATGTGAAACTGAAACTGTTTCACGTGATATACTCGAAACAGCGTGTTGGGCCCTAACTGGGCTTCGGCGAATCTGGGCTCGGCGAAACAGGCTGTTTCGTTAAGAGCGGTTTGACGAAACAGTGCTTCTGTTTCGTTGAGTGGTCCTTGGCGAATCACAAGCTTGATTCGTCGAGATGGTTTGATTGGTGCTTAAGTCTAAGTGTTTTATATCGATCCATGTTATATACACAACAACAATAAATCACATAAGTGCACAATTGTATCACGTTTCATTATAACATAACACGTATGGTTGCAATTCAAACAAGTCAACTACTAAATAGTCAAAGTCAATGGTCAAGGTCAACGTGCATTGAATACAAAATGAAAGTCAAAAGTTCGAGTTGTCACATTATCCCCAACTTGAAAGAAATTTCGTCCCGAAATTTGGTACGTACTCACTGAGGAAGCTAGATAGGTTGCATTGTTCACTGGTTTTCCTGGGGTGTCACATCCTCCCCCCGTTGATCTGGAATTTCGTCCCGAAATTCCGTGATAGTAGCTTCAGCCTCAGCAGTAGTTGTATTGGTTCCGAATAACTGGGGATACTTTTCTGTCATCTGGTCTTCGCGTTCCCAGGTGTACTCTGGGCCACGACGGGAGTTCCAACGAACTCGAACAAGAGGGATTCTCTTGTTTTTGAGGACCTTAACATCCCGGTCCGTGATTTCAACTGGCTCCTCGACGAACTGCAACCGCTCGTCAATAGTGAGTTCCTTAAAAGGAAATATGAGGGTCTCATCTGACAGGCACTTCTTCAGATTCGACACGTGAAAGACATTGTGAACTGCACCGAGTTCAGCTGGTAGGTTCAACTTGTAGGCTACTTTGCCAATCTTTTCTATGATTTCGAACGGTCCAACGTACCGCGGGTTTAGTTTGCCCCGTTTGCCAAAACGAACCACACCCTTCCAGGGTGAAACTTTAAGTAAAACCCGGTCCCCGACCTGAAATTCCAATGGCTTTCTACGCTTGTCCGCGTAGGCTTTCTGACGGTCGCGTGCTGCCGCCATGCGTTGTCGTATTTGTGCAATCTTTTCCGTAGCGTCCACTACAATCTCTGGACCCGTAATCTGACTATCCCCCACCTCTACCCAACAGAGAGGTGACCGGCATTTACGTCCGTACAATGCCTCGAATGGAGCGGCTTGTATGTTGGTGTGATAACTGTTATTGTACGAAAACTCCACCAAAGGGAGATGCTTTTCCCAGCCGTTGCCGAAATCGATAACACATGCCCGAAGCATATCTTCAAGAGTTTGAATCGTTCGCTCAGACTGCCCATCCGTCTGAGGATGATATGCTGTGCTCATGTCTAATCGTGAGCCGAAGGATTTATGCATTGCTTGCCAAAGTTCTGACGTGAATCGTGCATCCCGATCCGAAATGATGGAAGTGGGCACTCCGTGCCTCGAAACAACATCCTTAAGGTAGATGTCTGTGAGAGTGGAGAACTTATCCGTTTCCTTTATAGCTAGGAAGTGTGCAGACTTGGTGAGTCGATCCACGATCACCCATATAGTATCATTCCCCCGCTGGGATCTAGGTAGGCCTGTAACGAAATCCATGGAAATTTCTTCCCATTTCCATTGAGGTATCTTAGGCTGCTGAAGTAGACCCGCTGGTTTCTGATATTCCACTTTGACCTTTGCGCATGTCAAACACTTGCCGACGTAAGTAGCGATGTGGGCCTTCATACTAGGCCACCAGTATGTAGTTCTGATGTCGTGGTACATTTTATCCGACCCTGGATGTACCGAGTAGCGGGACTTGTGAGCTTCATCCATTACCAGCTCGCGTAATCCGCCAAAAAGTGGGACCCAAATACGCCCCGTTACATAGTAGGCGCCGTCTTCCTTTAGTTCCATTCGTTGCCTTGAGCCACGTAAGGCTTCAGCCTTGACGTTTTCGGGCTTTAGAGCTTCTATCTGAGCAGTTCGTATCTGTGCAGGAAGACTGGACTGAATAGTGAGCTGCAAGGCTCGTACGCGTCTAGGTAGAGTGTCTTTCCGACTGAGGGCGTCAGCCACAACATTGGCCTTGCCTGGATGGTACTTGATAGCGCATTCGTAATCGTTCAGTAGTTCGACCCATCTTCGTTGACGCATGTTCAAATCCTTTTGCTTAAGGATATGCTCGAGACTCCTGTGATCGGTGTAAATCGTGCACCTGGCACCGTACAGGTAGTGTCGCCATATCTTAAGCGCGAAAACAACAGCTCCCAGCTCTAAATCGTGCGTCGTGTAATTCTGTTCGTGAACCTTGAGTTGACGTGAAGCGTAAGCAATAACCTTATCCCGTTGCATCAATACGCACCCAAGTCCCTGTATCGATGCGTCACAATAAACCACGAAGTCATCTGTGCCCTCTGGCAATGAGAGAATAGGCGCGCTGCAGAGCCTATCCTTTAGGTACTGAAAAGCGGTCTCCTGGGGCTCTCCCCAGCGATAGGTGACACCTTTCTGGGTCAGTAGCGTAAGCGGCTGTGCGATTTTGGAGAAGTCTTTTATAAATCGTCTGTAGTAACCCGCCAAACCCAAGAATTGGCGTATTTCTGTTGGTGTACGTGGTGCAGGCCAGTTCTTGATCGAATCTACCTTGGATGGATCAACATGAATCCCATCCTGGTTCACCACATGGCCTAAGAAGTGGACTTCACGAAGCCAGAAGTCGCATTTGGAAAACTTGGCGTACAGCTGTTCCTTTCGAAGAAGTTCCAAGATCAATCGCAGATGATGTTCGTGCTCCTCCTGACTCTTGGAGTAAATCAGTATGTCATCGATGAAGACAATCACAAACTTGTCTAAGTACGGCTTGCACACCCTGTTCATCAGATCCATAAATACGGCAAGCGCGTTCGTTAACCCAAATGGCATGATAAGAAACTCGTAGTGACCGTAACGAGTTCTGAAAGCGGTTTTGGAGACGTCCTCATCCCGGACTCTCAGCTGATGATACCCTGACCTCAAGTCTATCTTGGAATAGTAACTCGACCCCTGCAACTGGTCGAATAAGTCGTCTATACTCGGAAGAGGATAACGGTTCTTCACTGTCACCTTGTTCAGTTCACGGTAGTCGATGCACATCCTGAAAGTGCCATCCTTCTTCTTTACGAAAAGTACTGGTGCTCCCCAAGGCGAAGAGCTTGGACGAATAAAGCCCTTTTCCAAGAGCTCTTGTAGCTGCTTTGACAACTCTTCCAGTTCGGTTGGAGCTAAACGATACGGTGCGCGGGCTATAGGTGCTGCTCCAGGAGCTAACTCAATCTGAAACTCGACTTGGCGATGAGGAGGTAAACCGGGTAAATCTTCAGGAAACACTTGAGGAAAATCACGCACAACTGGTATATCCCCCAGTTTCTTTTCCTTTGCTGATGCGTCAGTAACGAGTGCCAGAATGGCAGTGTGCCCCTTTCGTAAACATTTCTGAGCCTTCATAAAGGAGATGATGCCAACCACTGCACCACTCTTGTCGCCTTGTACTTCGAGAGGTTCTTGACCAGAACGTGGAATACGAATAACCTTTTCCTTGCACAAAATCTCTGCGTGATGTTGGGACAACCAATCCATACCGATAACGACGTCGAAACTACCCAAAACTATGGGTATAAGATCAATCGAGAAGGTCTGACCAGCTAGAACGATGTTACAACCCTTGATTACATGTGCCGCTTCTACACTTTTACCATTTGCTAGCTCTACGACGTGTTTAGTGTTTAGGGGTGTTGATGTGCGTTTTAACAATTTACTCATTTTCAATGACATATAACTTGTATCAGCACCCGAATCAAATAAGACAGTAACATAAATATCGTCGAGAAGAAACTTACCCATAACCACATTGGGATCATTCACTGCGTCACCCCGACCTAGCACAAAAGCACGACCCCGAGCTTCGTTGCCATTGTTGTTGTTGTTTCCCCCATTATTGTTGTTATTGTTCCCGTTGCCCTGATTGTTGTTGTTGTTGTTCTGGTTCCTGTTTAGCTGAGGGCAGTGTCTCTTGATGTGACCTTCAGCACCACAATTATAGCACCCCTTGTTGCCCTGTTGCTGATTCTGCTGTGCCGGTGGCTGCTGCTGATTCTGATTCGCAGGACGAGGGCTTCTACAGTCTTTGGCCTCGTGACCCATCTTGAGGCATCTTTGACAATGGCCCCTGTTACACTGGCCACTGTGGTGCCTGTTGCAGTTGTTACACTTTGGGAGGTTCCCACGATATCCGCCCTGCCTGTGACTACCTGAAGAATGCTGGCTGGGACTCTGATAACTGTCAGTCTTTCGCTGCTGGGCCTGAGACTGAACTGAAGCTGATCCCTTGCTGGAATCCCCATCCCATTTTCTCTTGCTGTCACTGGGAGTAGTAGGAGTAGCTGAAGTAGTAGCGGTGGTAGTAGCGCTGATACGTTTAGGCAGTTTGTTCTGATCCACTGCCTGGTCTATGATGCGGTGAGCGAGGCATTGAATATCCTGGATGTTATCAAGGTTAGCCGAAGTAACATGGCTCTGGATCTCTGGCGCCAACCCTTTGAGATACAACTCAATGCGCTTAATTGGAGGGTCCACCATGGTTGGACACAACACGGCCAGTTCGTTTGACCTTTTGGTGTAAGCTTCGATTTCCGATCCAGTCATCTTCAGGTGGTACAACTCATCTTCCAACTTATGAATGTCTTCCCGAGTGCAGTACTCTCTCTTGATCAATTCCTTGAAATCATTCCAGGGTGTGGCGTTAGCAGCTGCCAACCCTAAGATCTGAACTTGGGCGTTCCACCAAGTTAGGGCTATTCCTTCTAGCGTGCCGGTGGCGTATTTCACCCTGCGAGCCTCAGGGCATTCGCACATTTCAAACACTGACTCTAGCTTTTCAAACCAATGGAGGAGTCCCACTGCCCCCTCGGTGCCACTGAAAGTACTTGGACGACAGTCCATGAAGTTCTTGAAAGTGCAGACAGGTTGCTGCGCGTGTTGACCTATTGTGTACGAATAGGAGAAAGTTAAATACGAGAGTTAATGCAGGATCTAAGGATCCTAGTATGAATCTATACTGCAGGGTATACTACCTGCTTGAGCAGCTGCAAGTGCCGCAGCAACTTGAGCTTGAACGAGAGCCTCTAGCTGGGCTTGAGTCATGTTAATTCGTCCAGACATGATCTTCATAGCAAATGCAACATGAGTTAGAGAGGTTCGCGAATAGAGCGATGACAGAAGAGTGTAAGCACATAGGGGTTCTCATGTAACAACGTATAGTAAGCAATGTAATCTAGCATACTACGAGCAAAGTTCTAAGCAGTTCTAGCAAGCAGGTAATAAACATAAACCTTATTACCTAAGATGTCGAGTCTTGCACGTGGAGCGAGGCGTCGTTGTGGATCGTCGAGAGCACTGTTCTGGTTATAGTCTGGTTTTAATAAAAACGTTTTCCCCATATTAAAACCGAGTTCTCTATAACCAATGGCTCTGATACCAATCTGTCACACCCCCAACATTCACACGCGGAGTACCACCGCTTGGAGGCGTGACTGACCAGGATCAAGCCATCAATCATATTGAACATAGCATAATTTAAATAAATAAAATAATTCGTTAAAACCCAACTCAATATAATTGATGTTCTAAACCAAACATAGTATCAATAGCGGAAGCATAATAATGTAATCCCAAGGTAAATCATAAGTTCAAATATTCGAAACGTTAAACATGATATTCACGATCCATTGCCCACAACGACCCGCTCCTCCAGTGCAAGCTCCAAATGTACCTAAGGTCCTGCAAGGCATGTAGTAGAAGAATCAACAAAATGGTTGAGCGAGTTCACAGTAAGTAAATGTATAACAGTATATATATCAGGTGATTCTACTGGGCCGATAGCAAGTTCTATTAGCGGGGGCTTCCCATGTTAGTGAACCACTAGACTATCCGTACTATCCCTGTTCTTCACATCCGAGAACAGTAGCGCGTATGGGGTGTACGTAGGTTTTACGTACGTATCCTTCAGAACCGAGGATAGGAGACGCGGGTGTGTACGCGGGTTTCGCGCACGTATCCTTCGAACCGAGGATAGAAGTAAGCAATGCGTACACGTAGGTTTTACGTGCGTGCCTGACATCCGAGGCAATAATTGGCATAAGTCCACGTAGGTTATACGGAAGTGTCCTGACATCCGAGGACCATGGTAGATAGTCTAGGAAAGCATAGTATGAGTACGTTTTTAGTCATCATCAATCCTTTATCCCATTCCCACAACCCGGGAATCCCATGCCTTAGTAAAAGTGTGAACTCACCTTGGGTTTGCTCGGTATGCTAAGTATGTGCTCAAAGTAAATCAATCACGTCCTAGGGTATGCACGTATACACAATCAGTTTACATCCAAGTGGTTCACGTATAGGCATCATTACAGAAGTACTAGCATGTATTCGTTATCACATATATCATGCACCTCACTTAACAACAGTTAAATAATCCAGTTAGCATTTAACAGAGTTAAATCATGTTACTGTGAAAAGTTCACAAGTTGGCGAAACACATGTTGACGAAACATAACTCTGTTTCGTCAATCATCCTTTGGCGAAACAAGTGTCTGTTTCGTCGAAGACCTTTGGCGAAACATAAATTCAATTTCGTCGAAACCCTTGGCGAATCAGGAGTTCTATTTCGTCACCTCCTCTTTGGCGAAACAAACTCTCAGTTTCGCCAAGCTCCTATTTCGTCAAACATTCACCTTCGTCAAACATTCTAATTCGTCAATATGTCAATTACGTCAATCATTCACAGCAGTTACAGAGTTATCACAGAAAACCCTAATCTGCCGTCACATCATTATCGATCAAACAACAATCATTCAGTAATCATAGAATCATCGTCTAATCACTACGAAACACTACCGTAAACATTCATCCCCTACTATGCATATCAGTTCGTTTATCAAATCATTTTACAACAACCATCTTCTAGCATGAATCCTATATCATCAAATCACAAGATCGCCAATACCCTAGTCCGAATATCAATAACCACCAATCCAATTTCGATACACAGATTTGTAACAATCACAATAGATTCTAGTATTATTAAAAATATCAACTAATCATGACGTAATCATTATCCAGCATCAGCCCTATAGATTTCTAGCAAAATAGTAAATCAATGAAACGAACTAACAATCACGCAAGAGTTAAACGCTTACCGCGATGAACAAGATAACAACTAAATTGGTTCGAAGCTTCGGGAACACCAGATTGCCGTCAAGAGAGTAGGGAGAGAGTTCTAGGGTTTAGCTTTTGCCAAAGATGTGAAACTGAAACCGTTTCACGTGATATACTCGAAACAGCGTGTTGGGCCCTAACTGGGCTTCGGCGAATCTGGGCTCGGCGAAACAGGCTGTTTCGTTAAGAGCGGTTTGACGAAACAGTGCTTCTGTTTCGTTGAGTGGTCCTTGGCGAATCACAAGCTTGATTCGTCGAGATGGTTTGATTGGTGCTTAAGTCTAAGTGTTTTATATCGATCCATGTTATATACACAACAACAATAAATCACATAAGTGCACAATCGTATCACGTTTCATTATAACATAACACGTATGGTTGCAATTCAAACAAGTCAACTACTAAATAGTCAAAGTCAATGGTCAAGGTCAACGTGCATTGAATACAAAATGAAAGTCAAAAGTTCGAGTTGTCACAGTCTGATCCTCCGGAAATAAAGTTGATCACTTGTGCGTTTGCCGGAGGGGCTGGAGCTTTTTCAGGGATCCTCTCGGGATCCTGAGTCTTTTGCTTTTTCCTTCCCAACAATTCTTTCAAATGTCCCTTGCTTAGCAGATATCCAATTTCCTTTCTTAATGCGATGCACTCTTCAGTTAGATGCCCGAAATCCTCGTGGTATGCACACCACTTTGACTTGTCTTTAGTCCCGGATGGTTTATCATTCTTTCTGGGCCACCTGGCTTTTTCTCCTAGATTCTGCATTACAAGGATTAGTTCATGATTGTCAACAGAAAAACAATATTCGGAAATCGGAGGATAATCCTCATCATCCTCTTCTTGGTCAACAGCATGCACGTTCTGGTTGTCATTTCTATGGTAGGATTTGAATTTATTGCTCTTGAAGGAGGATCCTTGCTTTTCCTATTTTGAGGATCCTACTTGTCTTTCCTGGATCCTCTTGTCATCCTCTAGCCGGATGAACCTGAGTGCCCGAGTTCTTACTTCATCTAGGTTCCTGCACGGTGCATAACAAGATCATCATAGAACAATGAATCCTTAAGCAGTCCCATTTTGAAGGCCTCAACAGCCGCGGCCATATCCAAGTTGGGAATGTCCAAGGATTCTTTACTGAATTTAGTTATATAATCCCTTAATGATTCATTATGACTTTGAGTTACCCTATATAAATCACTAGTTAATCTTTCAAATTTTCTACTACAAGAGAATTGATTATTGAATAAATTAACTAAATTAGCAAATGAAGTGATAGAGTAAGGGGGAAGACTTAGCAGCCATTTAAGAGCTGATCCAGTAAGAGTGGATCCAAATCCTTTACATAGGCATGCTTCCTTTAACTTTTCTAGGATTGGATTAATCTCCATCCTCTCCCTGTATTGTGCTATGTGCTCCTCAGGATCCGTTGTACCATCATATAGCTTCATAGTAGGGATATGGAACCTTTTGGGTACCTGTGCATCAGAAATTGGTGGTGCAAAACGAGATACCTTATGGCTTCCATCTGCAATCTCCGGGATAGGCTTGACTACCCCTGGAACACTTGAGATCATATCCTTCAGCTTCTGCAACTCCCTGGCCATAGCATGATTGATACCTGTATCCTGCACGAATCCATGGTTAGTGGTAAGATAATTATTTAAGGTGTTACCTCCCATTGGGTTCAAGTTAGGAATACTGGGTGTGAATCCATATGGCTGGGATTCTGGGATGATGGAGGGACCAGTGGAGGCAATGGTCTGCATTGGAATGAAATCCCCTTGATGGACATCTAGATTTCCTGTTTGCAAACTCTTTAAGGATCCTGGCATCTGGGAGGATCCTGGTATCTGAGACGATCCCGGAACAAAGGAGGATCCTTGAACCTGGGATGATCCTGGAACAAAGAAGGATCCTTGAACCTGGGATGATCCTGGAACAAAGGAGGATCCTTGAACCTGGGATGATCCTGGAACAAAGTAGGATCCTTGAAACTGCTGCGCTCCTGGATAGGCTCCTGAATTCACGAAGGGTCCCATATGCTGAGGATAGGATCCTGCCGGCTGAAAAAGTGAGCCCGATGCCTGAGTCATTATTGCCGATCCGAGGTGCAATCCTTTTGATCCTCCCATAATTTGAACGTCTGGGACTCCTGATGGCTGAGAAGTGATCATCGGAGTATCAAAACTTAGAGATTTGGGCATCAGTGGGGAATGATCCTCTGCCGCTTTCTTTTGTCTTTTGAGATCTCCGATTTCCCTGAGGATCCTGTCATTAGTTTCATCCTGCTGCTGCATACGATCCTTCATCTACAAAATCAAAGTAAATACATCACTAGTACTGGGAGCAGAAGAATTCATAGCAGAAGAAGATGGAGGTTTAGAGAAAGTAGGAGTTGGTCTCTTCTCAGCATTTTTTTGAGATCCTGCCGGCGGTGGAGGCAAAGGCAGAGTGTTCTGAGACGAGGTGACTGCAGACATCGCCGTGGATGTATTCTTCAATGATGAAGCCATGTAATTCTTTGAAATGATTTCAAACAGAAAGTTTTCTTATGAATGAAGCACCAATTGCCCCACGGTGGGCGCCAAACTGTTTTGGTCAAAAATCACACAAGGATAATGCAACCAAACTCTAAGTAAACGGGGAATGATGCTTGGTTTGTTGAAAAAGTAAAGGATCACTTTAGTGAGAAATATGCAAGTGACACAAGGATTTATACGAGGAAAAAGCCCTTGATCAATGAATGATCTCCGGCATAAAAAACCTCGGGTGATGGCAACTACCGATCACCAAACTTCAATATAACAAAAAATGGTTACAACTTCGGATGATAATGAGCTGAGTACAAGGATCACTATAGTATCGAGTGTCTAAGCGTGTGAGAAATGTGTTGTGTGTCTTCCGAATGGGGAAGAGTGTTATATATACAAGTGTGAGTGACCTATTTTAGGTAAATTGACTAACAATCAGCTCATTACCCCTTTAGAAATAAAAGTAAATCTAGCCTAAATTATCGCCCTTAAATCATGCCGAGTTTCCATATCCTCTACAACGTTCATCTCTGATTAAGCATATGCCAAAGTTGTAAAGACGCGTCCCTTGTTTGCGATGCTAAGAGCGGATCCTGCTAGACATTCCTGCAAGATAACATTAAATTCAATGAAAATAACTGTTAGCATGAGGATCCCTATGATGGTCCGTGATCCTGATCCTGGAACTCTGCTGAGGATCACTATCTGCCAAAGAAACAAGGATCACTGGTTAGGATCACATGTAAGGATCATGTGTTATAAAAATCCAGCCCTAACACTTGGTATCTGGAACCTCTTAGGTATCTCAGCATCACATATAGGTGGTGCAAAACGAGATATCTCATGGCTCCCATCTACAATTTCAGGGATAGGCTTAACTACCCCTGGAACGCTGGATATCATATCCTTAAGCTTTTGTAACTCCCTAGCCATAGCTTGGTTGATACCTGTATCCTGCATAAGGCCATGGTTAGTGGTATAAGAATTATTGAAGGTGTTACCTCCCATTGGATTCGAACTTGGAATCCCGGATGTAAATCCATATTGTCGAGATTCTGGTATGATTGAAGGACCAGAAGAAGCAATGGTTTGCATTGGGATGAAGTCTCCTTGACGGACATCAGAACTTCCAGGTTGCAAACTTCTTAAGTATCCTAGATCCTGCGGAGCATTGGATCCTTGATGCATTGTGGATGGAGGTCTTGGAGGATAATCCATGGATCCAAAAACCTGTGAGGATCCTTGAGGCCGAAAGGAGGATCCTGGAACCTGAAAGGATCCTTGAACCAGAGAGGATCCTTGAACCTGGGAGGATACTTGAACCTGGGAGGATCCTTGAATCTGCTGCATCCCCATGTACCCTCCTAAGCTTACAAAGGATCCTTGATGCTGAGAGAAGGAACCTGCTGGTTGGAAATAGGATCCTAAAGCCTGAGACGCTGCTGAGGATCCGCAGTGCACTTCTCTTGTTCCACCCAAGTATTGGACATCCGGAACTGCAGAATGCTGAGAAGTTATAACCGGAGTGTCAAAATTCAGTGATCTAGGCATCAATGGAGAATGATCCTCCACTGATCTCTTCTGTTTCTTGATTTCACCAATCTCCCTGAGGATCTTTTCATTGGTCTTGTCCTGCCCTTGTATGTGATCCCTCATCTGCAAAATCAAAGTAAAAAGGTCACCAGTAGTAGGATTAGAAGAAACAGAAGAAGTTGGTGGTTTTGAGAAAATAGGAGTTGGTCACTTTTCAGCATTCTTCTGGAATCCAGAAGGTGGTGGAGGCAAAGGTGGAACGCCCTGTGTGGAACTTATTGCCAGCATTGCACTTGAAGTATTCTTCGCTGAAGAAGCCATCTGCTTGGTTGTAACAAACCGGAATGATCAAAAAATTAGAATTCTTTAGGAATGAAGCACCAATTGCCCCACGGTGGGCGCCAAACTGTTTTGGTCAAAAATCAAGCAATGATAATGCAACGAAACTTTCTGTTGTGAGGTGTGATGCTTGAATCAATGAACAATATTAAGGATCACTCTTGAAATGTAATGAACAAGTGACACAGAGATTTATACGAGGAAAAAGCCCTTGATCAATGAAGGATCTCCGGCATAAAAAACCTCGGGTGATGGAAACTACCGATCACCAACTCAAATTAAACAAGAAACGTATTACAACTTTGGATGATAGGGAGCTAGTTACAAGGATCACTATAGTGTAATGTGTATAAAAGTGTGTGATCGCCAAGTGAATGGTTACGAGCTGGTGAGAGCAATTACTAGTGTGTGTTTAGCCAAAATTAGCCAAGTGTTTCTATCTTAGCTCGCTATCCCATTTAAAAATAGAAAAAAATCTAAGCTAACAAACATTCCGCAATTCATGCAAGTCTCCCACGAACTCCATAACGTCCATATTGGCCAAGCACGTGCGGAATAAACATGGAATATGCTCCAGGAATATCGCCAAGACCAAGTCCAAGCTCGTGCTCCTGCAAAACAACACCATATTCAAAGTAGACAATCGTTAGAATAAGGATCCTTACTATGATTCATGATCCGGGTCCTGCAACACTTCTGAGGATCACTAGCTGAAAAAGAAGCAAGGATCACTAAACCCAACAGTAACTGAGGATCACTGATCATTGGTAAATCCACCCCTAACAATACCTGCTCTTAGCTGCTTATCTACCTCCTCCTGGATAATGGCATTCCTCTCAGGTGCAAACTTTCTCCTCTTTTGATGTATAGGTTTGAATGACCTGTCAATGCCAAGCTTATGAGTAATTATATCTTTAGATATACCTGTCATGTCTTCATGCTTCCAGGCAAAGGTAGTTTTTCTCTTCTTGAGGAAGGATACTAGATCCTGTTCCATGTTGTTGAGGATCCCGGATCCTATGAAGATCTTGGATTCAGGATCCTGAGGGTCCATCAGGATATCTTTCACATCTTGTTCTCTTGCCTCCAGGACATCTCTTGGAGGATGCTTTAATTGTTATTGCGCCCTGGGTCTTGAGGCTGGTTTCATCGATGACGTGTAACAATTCTCGGCTTCTTGTTGGTCACTCTCAATCTTCACCACACCCCATGGACTGGGAAGCTTTACACATTGATGATATATAGATGGAACTGCTTTCATGTCATGTATCCATGGCCTGCCAAGGATAACATTGCAACAGGATAAGCAATCTATAACACAAAATTTCTGAAAAGAATTAAGTCCCTCTATGTAAATGGGAAGTTTAATGTCCCCCAATGTGTTCTTGGTTTCTCCACTGAATCCCACAAGAACTGATGATCTTGGGACAATATCTTATTCAGGGATGTTCATCTTTTTGAGGACATCAAGCTGAATGATATTTACTGAGCTTCCTCCATCTATCAAGATCCTGCGAACAAAATGATTAGATATAAACAAAGTAATAACAAGACCATCATGATGAGGATCCTGAACATCCACACGATCATCCTCATCAAAAGTTATAACTTTTTCCTGTGTAACAGTAGGGGTTCGGATGGGTCTATTCCCATTATCCATCTTGGTTTCCTTGGCATGCCTCTTGGCTGCTGAAAAGGAAGTGCCCTTATATGTCTGATCCACCGGATATGAAGTTGATAATTTGTGCATCAGCAGGAGGAGTAGGAGCTCTTTCTGGAACTTTTTCAGGATCTTGGATCCTTGACTTTTTTCTTCCCAACAGCTCCTTTAAATGCCCTTTGCTTAACAAGTAACCAATATCTTTTCTAAGTGCAATACGTTCTTCAGTGATGTTAGGGGAGGATTTCCTAATGACTTGTGATCCTCAAGTGTTATCCTGTTTGGTGATCCTTACTTCTGTGACAGATAGTGATCCTCAGAAGTGCTTCAGGATCAGGATCGTGGATCATCCTAAGGATCCTTATACTAATGATTGTTCACTTTGAATTCGGTATTGTTTTGCAGGAGTACCGGTGTGGACTTGGTCATGGCGATATTCCTGGAGCATATTCCCTTCAATTCTACACGTGCTTGACCATTGTGAACGTTGTGGAGAACGTGGGGAGAAGGCACGAAATGCGGACAGTTAGTTAGGCTAGATATTTTCTATTTTTAAAGGGGATAGCGAGCTATTTTTAGAACACTTGGCTATTTTTTGGTTACACACACTCGTACAACTGCACTCACCAGCTCTCGGCAAAACACTTAGCAATTTTCATACATTTCTACACGATACACTATAGTGATCCTTGTACTTAGCTCGCTATCATCGAAGTTGTAAAAGAATTATTGTTCAATTTGAGTTGGTGATCGGTAGTTTCCATCACCCGAGGTTTTTTATGCCGGAGATCATTCATTGATCAAGGGTTTTTTCCTCGTATAAATATTTGTGTCACTTGTGCAATTTATTTCTGAGTGATTCTCATTGTTTTTACCAATTCAAGCATCATACCCCGTATCAGAGAGTTTGGTTGCATTATCCTTGTCTGATTTTTGACCAAAATAGTTTGGCGCCCACCGTGGGGCAATTGGTGCTTCATTCCTAAGAAATTCTTCTATTTGTGATCATTTTGGTTCATTGTATTCAAGCAGATGGCTTCATCATCAAAGAACACTTCTACTGCGATGTCTGCAATCAATTCATCTCAGGGCATTCCACCTTTGCCTCCACCACCTTCCGGACCTCAGAAAAATGCCGAGAAGAAACCAACTCCCATTTTCTCAAAACCTCCAACTTCTTCTGCTTCTTATACTCCTACTACTAGTGACTTTTTTACTCTGATTTTGCAGATGAAGGAGCATATACAGCAGCAGGACAAGACCAATGAAAGGATTCTTAGAGAAATTGGAGACATAAGGAAACATAAGAGATCGGCAGAGGATCATTCCCCACTGAGGCCCAGATCTTTGAATTTCGATACTCCGGTTATAACTTCTCAGCCTTCAGTGGTTCCAGACGTTCAGTATGTGGGAGGACCAAAAGGAGTGCATTACGGATCATCCGCCATGACTCAGGCTTCAGGGTCATACTTCCAACCAGCAGGATCCCATCCTCAGCATATAGGATCCTTCGCAAGCTCAGGAGGATACCCAGGAGCGCAGCAGATTCAAGGGTTCTGGCCATTTCAAGGATCCTCGCAGGTTCAAGGATCCTCCCAGGTTCAAGGATCCTCCTATGTCCCAGGATCCTCCCAGGTTCAAGGATCCTCCTATGTTCAAGGATCCTCCTATGTTCCAGGATCCTCTCAGGTTCAAGGATCCTCTCAGGTTCAAGGATCCTCTTATGTCCCAGGATCCTTGCAGGTTCAAGGATCCTCTCAGTTTCACGGATCCTTCCAGATTCCAAGATCCTTAAGGAGTTTGTAATCAGGGAGTTCAGATATCCATCAGGGAGATTTTATTCCAATGCAGACCATTGCTTCTACTGGTCCTTCGATCATTCCAGAGTCCCAACAATATGGATTCACATCCGGTGTTCCTAATTTGAACCCAATGGGAGGTAACACTTCTCATACTACTAACCATGGCCTTATGCAGGATACAGGTATCAATCATGCCATGGCCAGAGAATTGCAAAAGTTAAAGGATATGATATCAAGTGTCCCAGGAGTGGTCAAGCCTATCCCGGAGATTGCAGATGGGAGCCATAAGATATCTCGCTTTGCACCACCATTCTGTGATGCTGAGATACCCAAGAGGTTCCACGTGCCAACCATGAAGTTGTATGATGGTTCAACGGATCCTGAAGAACACATAGCACAATACAGGGAAAGGATGGAGATCAATCCCATCCCAGAAAGGTTAAAGGAAGCATGTCTGTGCAAGGGATTTGGATCCACTCTTACTGGATCGGCTCTTAAATGGATGCTAAGTCTTCCCCCTTACTCTATTACCTCGTTTGCTAATCTAGTTAACCTATTTAATAATCAGTTTTCTTGTAGTAGAAAATTTGAGCGTATAACTAGTGATTTATATAGGATAACCCACGGTCATAATGAATCATTAAGGGATTATATCACTAAATTTAGTAAAGAATCCTTAGATATTCCTAACCTGGATATAGCTACGGCTGTTGAAGCCTTTAAAATGGGATTGCTTAGGGATTCATTATTCTATGATGATCTTGTTATGACACCATGCAGGAACCTAGTTGAGGTAAGAACCCGGGCACTCAGGTTCAGGTTCATCCGGCTAGAGGATGACAAGAGGATCCATGAGAGATTAGCAGGATCCTCAAAGCAAGAGAAGCAAGGATCCTCGTTCAAGAACAACAAGTTCAGATCCTATAACAAATCTGACAACCAGAATGTGCATGCTGTTCAACAAGAAGAGTGTTAGGGCTGGATTTTTACAATACATGATCCTCACATGTGATCCTAACCAGTGATCCTTGTTTCTTTGGCAGATAGTGATCCTCAGCAGAGTTCCAGGATCAGGATCATGGACCATCATAGGATCCTCATGCTAATAGTTGCTTTCGTTGAATTTAATGTTG
>NC_035434.2:96227725-96415225 GCF_002127325.2 Helianthus annuus
TGTTAGGGCTGGATTTTTACTATAAGTGATCCTTAAACGTGATCCTAACCAGTGATCCTTGTTTCTTTGGCAGGCAGTGATCCTCAGCCGGACTTCAAGATCAGGATCATGGGACGTTATGGTGATCCTTATACTAACGGTCACCTTCGCTTACTACAATATTGTTTTGCAGGAACATCTAGCAGGATATGCTCTAAAGACCATGATCTAGGGACGCGTCTTCACAAATATGGCAAGAGCTAAATCAGAGATAGACGTTGTACAAGATATGGAAACATGGCTTGATCTATGGGCAGCAATTTAGGCTAGATTATCTTTATTTCTAAAGGGATAATGAGCTGATATTTAGTCATTTTACCTAAAATAGGTCACCCACACATGTATAAGTACCACTCTTCTTCATTCGGAAGAACACACACGACATACGACACAACTCTCGAACACTTAGACACTCAGTGATCCTTGTACTCAGCTCATTATCATCCGAAGTTGTAACTACGTTTTTATTATATTGAAGTTGGTGATCGGTAATTGCCATCACCCGAGGTTTTTTATGCCGGAGATCATACATTGATCAAGGGCTTTTTCCTCGTATAAATCATTGTGTCTTTGCATCTTTATCACAGAAGTGATCCTTTACTTTCATAGTTAACCAAGCATCATACCCCGTTTACATAAAGTTTGGTTACATTATCCTTGTGTGATTTTTGACCAAAACAGTTTGGCGCCCACCGTGGGGCAATTGGTGCTTCATTCATAAGAAAATCTTTTGTTCGAAATCATTTCAAAGAGTTACATGGCTTCATCATTGAAGAACACGTCCACGGCGATGTCTGCAGTCACTTCATCACAGATCACCTTGCCTCCTCCACCGGCAGGATCTCAGAAAAATACTGAGAAGAGATCAACTCCCACTTTCTCTAAACCTCTATCTTCTTCTGCTATGAATTCTTCTATTCCCAGTACTAGTGATGTATTTGCTTTGATTTTGCAGATGAAGGATCGTATGCAGCGGCAAGATGAAACTAACGAAAGGATCCTCAGGGAAATTGGAGATCTCAAAAGACAAAAGAAAGCAGCAGAGGATCACTCTCCACTGATGCCCAAATCCTTGAGCTTCGATACTCCAATAATCACTTCCCAGCCATCAGGGATCCCGGACGTGCAAATCATAGGGGAGTCAAGAGGATCACGTCTCAACTCGGCAGCAATGACTCAGACATCAGATTCACATTTTCAGCCAATAGGATCCTATCCTCAGTACATGGGATCCTTCATGAATCCGGGAGCCTATCCGGGGGCACAGCAGTTTCAAGGATCCTACTTTATTCCAGGATCATTCCAGGGCCAAGGATCCTCCTTTGTTCCAGGATCATCCCAGGTTCAAGGATCCTCCTTTGTTCCAGGATCATCCCAGGTTCAAGGATCCTCCTTCGTTCCAGGATCATCCCAGATACCAGGATCCTTACAGATGCCAGGATCCCTAAAAAGTTTGCAAACAGGGAGTCTAGATGTCCATCAAGGGGACTTCATTCCAATGCAGACCATTGCTTCCACTGGTCCGTCCGTTGTTCCAGAATCCCAGCAATATGGATTCCCTAACTTGAACCCAATGGGAGGTAACACTTTAAATAATTATCCTACCACTAACCATGGATTCATGCAGGATACAGGTACCAATCACGCTATGGCCAGGGAATTACAGAAACTAAAGGACATGATCTCAAGTGTTCCAGGGGTAGTCAAGCCTATCCCAGAGATTGCAGATGGAAGCCACAAGGTATCTCGCTTTGCACCACCAATTTGTGATGCAGAGGTGCCCAAAAGGTTCCATATCCCTACCATGAAGCTGTATGATGGCACAACGGATCCAGAGGAGCATATAGCACAATACAGGGAAAGGATGGAAATCAATCCTATCCCAGAAAAGTTGAAGGAAGCATGCCTATGTAAAGGATTTGGATCCACTCTAACTGGATCAGCTCTTAAGTGGCTGCTAAGTCTTCCCCCTTACTCTATTACTTCATTTGCTAATTTAGTTAATTTATTCAATAACCAATTCTCTTGTAGTAGAAAATTTGAAAAATTAACTAGTGATTTGTACAGGATAACTCAAAATAATAATGAATCATTAAGGGATTATATAACTAAATTTAGTAAAGAATCCTTGGATATTCCCAACTTGGATATGGCTACGGCTGTTGAAGCCTTCAAAATGGGACTTCTTAAGGATTCATTATTCTATGATGATCTTGTTATGACACCTTGCAGGAATTTAGATGAAGTAAGAACTCGAGCACTCAGGTTTATCCGGCTAGAGGATGACAAGAGGATCCAGGAGAGACAAGTAGGATCCTCAAAACAAGATAAGCAAGGATCCTCCTTCAAAAACAACAAGTTCAAATCCTACCATAGAAACGAGAACAAGAATGTGCATGCTGTCGACCAAGAAGAGGATGATGAAGAATATCCTCCAATCTCAGAATATTGTTTTTCCGTTGATAATCATGAACTAATCCTTGCAATGCAGAATCTAGGTGAAAAGGCTAGGTGGCCCAGGAAGAATGATAAACCATCCGGGACTAAAGACAAGTCCAAATGGTGTGCATACCATGAGGATTTCGGGCACCTAACTGAAGATTGCATAGCCTTACGAAAAGAAATCGGATACCTGCTAAGCAAGGGGCATCTAAAAGAATTGTTGGGGAGAAAAAAGCAAAGGACCCAGGATCCTGAAAGGATCCCTGAAAAGGCTCCAGCACCTCCGGCAAACGCACAAGTGATTAACTTCATATCCGGAGGATCAGACATTTGTGGTACATCCTTCTCAGCGGCCAAAAGACATGCAAAAGAATCAAAAATGGATAATGGAGAAAGGCCTATTAGAACCTCAAGTGTCTCAGAAGGGAAGATGATAACATTTGATGAGGATGATCGCGTTAATGTTCAGGATCCTCACCATGATAGTTTAGTTATCACTCTCTTTATCTCTAACCATTTTGTCCGCAGGATCCTTATTGACGGAGGGAGCTCAGTGAACATTATCCAGCTTGATGTCTTAAAGAAGATGGGAATCCCAGAATCAGACATCACACCAAGATCCTCCGTGCTTGTAGGATTCAGTGGGGAAACGAAGAAAACTCTGGGGGACATCAAACTCCCAATCTACGTGGAAGGATTACATAATTATCAGAAATTTTGTGTTATTGACTGTTTATCTTGTTGCAACGTTATCCTTGGCAGGCCTTGGATACATGACATGAAAGCAGTTCCATCTACCTACCATCAATGTGTGAAGCTCCCTAGCCCATGGGGGATAATCAAGATCGACAGTGATCAGCAAGAGGCTAAGGATTGTTATACCTCATCTATGAAGCCAACCTCGAAGCCAAGGGAGCAATAGCAATTACAGTATCCTCCGAGGAATGTCTTGGAGGCAAGGGAACAAGATGTAGATGAAATCCTCTTGGATCCTAGTGATCCTGAATCAAAAATCTATATCGGATCAGGGATCCTTGGCAAGATGAAAGAAGACATGATATCCTTCCTCAAAAGAAGAAAATCTACCTTTGCTTGGAAACATGAAGATATGACAGGTATATCTAAGGATATTATTACTCACAAACTTGGCATTGACAGGTCTATCAAGCCAATCCATCAAAAAAGGAGGAAGTTTGCACCAGAAAGGAATGCCATTATCCAAGAAGAAGTAGAGAGACTACTTCGAGCAGGTATGATCAGAGAGGTAAAGTATCCAAAATGGTTAGCCAATGTGGTTGTTGTCCAAAAGAAAAACGGAAAGTGGAGGGTATGTGTCGATTTCACTGATTTGAATAAGGCATGTCCCAAGGATCCTTTCCCATTACCCCACATTGACTCCATGGTGGATGCAACAGCGGGGCATGAACTGTTGACCTTTATGGATGCATCATCTGGATTCCAACAAATACAGATGGAACCATCTGACCAAGAGGATACAGCCTTTATGACCCCAACCGGTTTATATTGTTATATTGCCATGCCTTTTGGACTAAGAAATGCAGGTGCAACATATCAAAGGCTGGTAAATATGATGTTCAAAGATCAAATTGGAAAAACTATGGAGGTGTACATAGATGACATGGTGGTCAAGTCAAAGAAAGCTGAGGATCACCTAAGGGACTTGGAAGAAGCATTCGATATCCTGGATAATTACAATATGAAGCTTAATCCTTCAAAATGCCATTTTGGTGTTAAGGCAGGAAAGTTCTTAGGATACATGGTAACCCAGAGGGGCATTGAAGCAAGCCCGGAACAAATCAAAGCATTAATAAATATCAAATCTCCTGCCAATGCCAAGGATGTTCAAAGACTGACAGGCAGGATAGCAGCTTTGAACAGGTTCATATCGAAATCCTCAGAGAAATGCAGAGAATTTTACGATATCCTAAGGAAGAATAAGAAGTTCGAATGGACTGAGAAGCATGAGAATGCTTTACAAGCCCTAAAAGAGTATATGTCCTCAGCACCAGCATTAGCAAAACCGGAAAAAGGAGATGTGTTATCCTTATATCTGGCGGTATCCTCAACCGCTGTAAGTGCTGTCCTTGTTAAGGATCACGAAGGTACACAATATCCTATCTACTATGTAAGTAAAAGTCTACTTGATGCCGAATCCAGGTACTCACACCTCGAAAAACTCATCCTTGCATTAATCATGGCATCCACTAAGTTAAGGCACTATTTTGAAACCCATACTATTGTTGTTAAAACTAATTTTCCAATTAAGAATGTCCTCAGGAAACCGGATATGTCAGGGAGAATGGCTAAGTGGGCAGTGAAGCTTAGTGCCCATGATATAAGATACGAACCAAGAACAGCCATTAAATCTCAAGCACTAGCTGACTTTGTGGCTGATTTCAGTAGTGATCTACAAAAGGAAGCAGAATTGGAGGTCCAGCAGCTGGATGAGACCAAGGATCCTTGGATCCTACACACTGACGGATCCTCAAATATCAAAGGCACAGGGCTAGGGATCCTACTAAAATCGCCACAGGGGGACATAATACCCCACTCCATAGCCTGTGAGTTCCAAGCAACTAACAATGAGGCTGAGTATGAAGCCCTAATTGCTGGCTTACAAATCGCTAAGGATATGGGGGTAAAGTATCTTAACGTATATGTAGATTCATTATTGATCACTAATCACTTTAACGGATCCTATACTGTTAAAGGTGAAAAACTAACCAAATATTTAGAGATAGTCAAAGAATTGGCACTCTCTTTTGTTTCTTTTAGCTTAACACAGGTACCAAGGGAGGAGAACACGGAAGCTGATGCATTGGCCAACTTAGGATCATCCTTGAAGATTCCAGAAGATATAAGTATCCCTATCATCCATATCCTGGCTCCTGCTATTGAAAATCAGGTGGCCATGGAAATAGAAGAGGATACTGCAATGATCCCTAGTGAAGAAGCCCAATCTTATTCAGGATCATGGATCTCACCAATCATGAGATACTTGCAAAATGGAGAGATCCCAATGGGAGAAAATCCTAGAGCTTTCAGGATCAAGGTATCTCAATTTACAATCTTAAATAACATGCTGTATAAACGATCCCTTGCAGGACCATATTTAAGATGTATTGAGGATCCTGAAATCGAAGAAGTGCTGAGAGACTTCCATGAAGGAGATTGTGGAAACCACACTGGGGGCAGGGCATTATTCTCAAGGATCCTCAGAACAGGATACTACTGGCCAACCATGAAAAGGGATGCTGTAGAGTATGCTAAGAAATGTGATCCTTGCCAAAGACATAGCAATATCCTTCACCAACCAGCTGAATTACTACACCCCATACCATCCTCTTGGCCATTCATGAGATGGGGAATGGATATAGTTGGCAAGCTCCCTAAAGCACCTGGTGGAAAAGTATTTATGCTTGCCATGACTGACTATTTTTCCAAGTGGATAGAAGCTGAAGCCTTCGCTCAAGTCAGAGAAAAGGAAGTCATATCCTTCATTAAAAGAAACATTATAACTAGATTTGGCATTCCCTCTGAAATTGTATGTGATAATGGCTCCCAATTCATTGGAAGCAGAACCACTAACTTTTGTGACAGTTGGGGAATCAAGATGATCACATCAACACCAGTTCACCCACAAGCCAATGGTCAAGCAGAATCATCCAACAAGATCATCATCAACAATCTGAAGAAGAAGCTAGGATCCAAAAAAGGGAAATGGGCAGAAGAGTTACCTTATGTGCTATGGGCTGATAGGACAACTCCCAAGAATGCCACCGGTCAAACACCCTTCTCCTTAGTATTTGGGGCAGAAGCAGTGATCCCAACAGAGATGGTGATCCCAACTGCTAGAACAAGTGCTCGTGATCCTGAAGAAAATGCTACAATCCTAGCTCAGGATTTGGATACTATTGAGGAAAACAGGGATCTAGCTAGGATAAGGATGGCAAGCTACCAACAAAGGATGGCTGGTGCCTACAACAAGAATGTCAGGATAAGGAAGTTCCAAGTCGGAGATATGGTGTTAAGAAAAGCATTTCAAAATACTATCAATCCTGCTGACGGGAAGCTAGCACCAAAATGGGAAGGTCCCTACTTGATTGAAGCTGAAGCAGGAAAGGGGGCATACAGGTTGCTAACCATGGAAGGGAACTTGTTACCAAGAGCCTGGAATGCTGTTCACTTAAAGAAATATTTCATGTGAACATGATCCTTCCGCATGTGATCCTTACATTGAAGTATCCTTGAAGGATCCTGGAGATATCGGTGATCCTTACTCTGGTAATATGCTTATCCTAAAACTATTGCATTTTCTTACTTTTTGCCTAAGGATAAGGATCATGTATCCTTCATCCTCTACTCACAAACCATTTGAGTTATGATGGTTCAGGTATCTTCCGCAAATCATCAAAGATCTCCAAAAGCACCAAAGATCCTTGGGTACAACCCCAGTTATCCTTGGGATTATCCCCAGTTTCCGCCAGCAGCGCACGATGATCCTGGTATAGTTCACGTCTTTGGGACCAGTACCCACTTTCGGGGCTGACAACCTCATCGTACTGGCTATATTTGGGATCCTACGTATAATGGTGGACGCACCATACATCCGTTCCTAAGGTTTCTAACGTTTTCACGTTAGCTAAGGTTTTGACATTTTCATGTCACTAAGTTTGGATAGTTGCCAGAAAGGGCCATACTCCAGTTTACATACGATCCTTTGGGCTTGTCCCCAGTTATCCTTTGGGCTTGTCCCCAGTGATCCTCTGGGATCATTCTCAGTTATCCTTTGGGCTTGTCCCCAGTGATCCTCTGGGATCATTCTCAGTTATCCTTTGGGCTTGTCCCCAGTTACTAACTTATCTTTTATATTGGCTTAGTCCCAAGTTATGTTCCATTTTCTCAGGTTTTCGAAGTTAAACAATTAAGGATCCTTAATCCTTATTATCCATTAAAGTCTTACCTATGGTTGTTCCGATTAAAGGATAGGATCCTAACGTGGATCCTCAGGTATGATCCTTGACTATTTTTGATTATAATCTTTATCCTAACCAACCCTTATACTTTGACAACCGAACCTATGATCCTTGAACTAAAACGATTTGAGAATTTTCAATATGAGGATATTTGATCCAGGATCATATCCTAAGTTCATTAAACACTTTGTCAACTCTTGTTATTTTAACAAATATAGCAATTGAGAAATAAGAGGATTATTGAAGGATAACAACACAAGATAAGCCAAAAAAGTTAAGTTATATTATTAACAAAAGGATCATTAACCCTTTCAAAAGATTGTCAAAATTGCCAACCCACATTTCTACCAGCAAAACGTGGCCCGTCCACATGGGTTGGCAAAGGGTGTCCATTGTCTATGCGGTCTTAGCATTTTTGCAGGAAAGTAAAAGCGGCAGGATCACAAAGGCTTCATCCCCCAAACAGAGGATCCCTCCACCTTTTGTAATCCTACCCATTGTTCAAAGGATCCAGGATCCTTAACCCTAAGAAACTATTGTTCAGAAATTACAAACCATAATTGTTCACAAACACCACTACCACAAAAAACAACTACCAATCCTAAAAAATTGGGCTCCGGCCTAGTCTCGAAATATCCATCATCGCCCAATCATGCAGCCTACACCTTCGCTGCTTCATCACCACCAGCATCTCCACCCTGATCCTTCTCAGCATCACCACCTTCCAGCATGGGGATCTCCTCAGCCTCATCCTCGTCCTCCAGGTCTGCCAGCCTTGCCTTCC
Source organism: Helianthus annuus (assembly GCF_002127325.2). Lineage (NCBI taxonomy): Eukaryota > Viridiplantae > Streptophyta > Magnoliopsida > Asterales > Asteraceae > Helianthus > Helianthus annuus. The sequence goes on from NC_035434.2 coordinate 96,235,988, forward strand.
AACCTTCAACATCCCACGAGCCTTTGTCAAAGGTAGGATCCTGAGCCTCCTCGGCCATCTGAAGTTGAATCTTATACATAGCAATTGCCGCGGAGACCTTAGCATCTTGGGTGATCTCCTGCTTCTCGTTATCCATATCAATCAACCTCTGAGCAGCCTCAGCCTTCATGACCCGGAGTTCCTTCTCAAGATCTCCTATCTTGAGATCCTTAAGCACGCCCATTTGTTGAAGGTCAGCAATCTAGCTCTCCTGGTCCTCAACATTGCCAAGATAAGTTTCAATCTCAGCAAGTTTCTGCAAACAAGAGAATAAAGACAAGCTCAGACTAAGGTGATCCTCAAGAAAAGCAGGATACACAAACAGGATATGATGGGCGGATAACCTACAGGGGCAGTGATCCTTACCTCATTCACGTAGTCAAGGAATTGCTGACGAAGGAGGGGAAATCCTTGTAAATCTTCAGTAGTCTTCCTCTTCTTCCCCTTGCCCCGGATAGACGCTTTGGGAGCTGAGACGGAAGGACTGGCAGCAGGAGCCTTCTTCTTTGAAGACGTGACATTGGCAAGATCACTGATCCCAAATTTGGAGGCTGATTTAACGGACCTGGCAGATTTTCCAGCACCTACACAATCAAAAAAAAAAAACAAGATAAGTTGCTTTATCAATCAAACAATCCTACATATAATTTATTTTCTGTAAGGATACTTACTTGACATAGTGGCAGATGCAGAGGATACTTCTTGAGAATCTTGGATGGTGACTTGGAAGCTTCTGACTTCAGGATCAAGCTTTTTAAAAGCTAACACTCTTTCTCTGGCAGCAGGGGTCAACTTTAAGTGAGCAACGGAGATAGCTGCATAAAAAAGACAAAAGAAAAAAGACATCAGTGATCCTCATCATATGAGAACAGGACTGATAGTGATCCTTCGAGGATCCTCTACCCTACCATGAGTGGCCCATTCTTTGGGCAGATCCTTCCCATCCGGGATGGAATCCCTCTTAACAAAGAAAAACCGACGTTTCCAGTTCGTATCATTCTTGGTAACTTTGAAGATAGGGTGATCCTCCCCAGCTTTCCGTTTCAGCAAATACCGATGTGATCCAAACGTAGTAAGATCATAGAGCTCAGCTAGCTCCGCCATCCCCAGATCAATTCCTTCCTGCTCAATGATCCTCTTGAAGGTATAAAGAACCCTCCAGATCATCGGCATAGCTTGGATGTAAGAGATGCCGGTTAAGGAAAAGAAAGACTGGGTAAAGTCTGGAAAAGGATATGAGTAACCTATAGCGAACGGAGTAGCAGGAAAAGCCACCCAGACCTCTGAGACAAAGTCGCTCAAAGCAGTAGGATCAAAGGATTTAAAAACAACATTCGCCGGAAAGCAATGACGAATCTTGTCTACGTGAGCATCACTAAAGCAACACCTCTCCGTAGGAGAATCCTTGATAATCCCCTGACTCTTTAAGGGACTATCCTTCTTGGAATCCTTGTGTGGAGAATTCCGGAGCAACATGTTTTGTGACGGAATAGAAACAGAGACGGAGTAGAAAAAAACAGAGTAAAGAAAAGAAAGAAGGGAAAGAGAGAAGAAGAGGATACCTGGACAACCTTCGGTGCAGAATATAAGGAGAGTGTATCTTGAATTTAAACACAAACTGATCCTGACCCTATCTCCTATTTATAATGATGATTTGCAGGGATTGTCACATCTGTGACGTAATGATCATAACGGCTAGTCCGAGCATAACGGCTAGTTTCTTGGAGTCGCCCGTTAGAGATAAGATCATAACAAAATATAACTCGTCTATTTACAATTAACTCCTTATATTTTGGGGGCAATTGTTAGGGCTGGATTTTTACTATAAGTGATCCTTAAACGTGATCCTAACCAGTGATCCTTGTTTCTATGGCAGGCAGTGATCCTCAGCCGGACTTCAAGATCAGGATCATGGGACGTTATGGTGATCCTTATACTAACGGTCACCTACGCTTACTACAATATTGTTTTGCAGGAACATCTAGCAGGATATGCTCTAAAGACCATGATCTAGGGACGCGTCTTCACAAATATGGCAAGAGCTAAATCAGAGATAGACGTTGTACAAGATATGGAAACATGGCTTGATCTATGGGCAGCAATTTAGGCTAGATTATCTATATTTCTAAAGGGATAATGAGCTGATATTTAGTCATTTTACCTAAAATAGGTCACCCACACATGTATAAGTACCACTCTTCTTCATTCGGAAGAACACATACGACATACGACACAACTCTCGAACACTTAGACACTCAGTGATCCTTGTACTCAGCTCATTATCATCCGAAGTTGTAACTACGTTTTTATTATATTGAAGTTGGTGATCGGTAATTGCCATCACCCGAGGTTTTTTATGCCGGAGATCATACATTGATCAAGGGCTTTTTCCTCGTATAAATCATTGTGTCTTTGTATCTTTATCACAGAAGTGATCCTTTACTTTCATAGTTAACCAAGCATCATACCCCGTTTACATAAAGTTTGGTTACATTATCCTTGTGTGATTTTTGACCAAAACAAAATCCAGGCCAGATGATTTGATACATAATGAATGGGTAATAACATTAAACATTTTTAGCTACAACTGTTGTTGTTTCTTTCCTCTTTATTTTTCATGTATGCTTTCTATTTTCAAAAATATCATCACCAAACAACTGGAAAGTTATTGAAAATCTGATGATAATGTTACACTTTTAACAGAAAACTTGAAGTGTTCATATAAATGTGGATCAATGATCCTTAACCAAAAAGGATAAGAGACAACTTACAGCTTTGAAAAAGTTAGAACATAACATACCAGAGAATCCAAGTTAGGATTCTATATCCTTGTAAATTATTGCTGAATAAGAAAACTATGAAAAGTAAAGCTTCTAGGATCAAGGATCCTTATCGTCAGACCTTGTATAACTTTAGACAGTAGTTTCTAGGGTGAAGGATCATGGATCCTTGAACAATAGGCAGGATAATGGGTGGTGGATGGATCCTCTGTTTGGGGGATGAAGCCACTCGTTATCCTTCCGTCTTTTATTTTCTGCACTACAAAGACCCATAACAATGGACACCCTTTGCCAACCCATGTGGACGGGCCACGTTTTGCTGGTAGAAACGTGGGTTGGCAATTTTGACAACCTTAAAAGGTTTAATGTTTTGTGAATAAAATAACTTTAGCTTTTCGTCATATCCTGTGTTGATATCCTTGTTAATATTTTACTTTCCCAAAAAGTTTAGGATATGATCAAAGATCACATATCCCATAATCGATAAGTTCTGAAAAGTAATATCGTTTAAGAATCATAAGTTCAGTTGTCTAAGGATAAGGGTTATTCAAATAAATAATGAATAAAATCAAAATAGTTAAGGATCATACCTGAGAATCCAAGTTAGGATCCTAACCTTTATCATTATAAACAGGATAACCATAAGACAAACCTTAATGGAAGGTAAGGATCAAGGATCCTTGGTCGTTTGTCTCCAAAAATCTGAAATAGGATACAACTTGGGACTAAGCCAATATAAGATAAGAGTTAGTAACTGGGGTCAAGCCCATATAAACGGATGTAAACTGGGGTCAAGCCCATATAACTTGTGTAAACTGGAGTATGGCCCTCACTGGCGACTATCCAAACTTGAGCGACATGAAAATGCCGAAACCTTAGCTAACATGAAAACGTTAGAAACCTTAGGAACGGATGTATGATATGTCTACCATTATACGTAGGATCCTGGGTACACCCAGTACAATGAAATTGTCAGCCCCTAAAATGAGTACTGGTCGCACTGCCTTGAACTGCACCAGGATCATCGTGCGCTACTGGTGAAACTGGGGACAAGCCCATAAACTTTGGAGGGTTGGCCAACCACTTTGATCTTCTGTAAAATGATAACAACTCTGCAAAAGCTTAAACTTTGTGAAAATAGATGTTAACTGATTAACATCTTTAACTTATGATAAGTAATAAGTATAAAATGAATGAAAATGAAAATGAAAGTAATGTGTTACCAAATGTAGAATCATATATCCTTTGAGGATCCTAGATCCTTAATCAGAATACCGGTATCGCTGAGGATCCCTGATCCTTCTTACTTAAAGTATTTTTTGAGATGAACAGCATTCCAAGCTCTTGGTAGAAGATCACCATCCATTGTTAACAAATGATATGCCCCCTTTCCTGATTCAACTTCAATTAGATAGGGGTCTTCCTACTTTGGTGCTAGCTTGCCATCAGAAGGATTTGTAGTGTTCTGGAATGCTTTTCTTAGCACAAAATCAGCAACTTGAAATCTTCTAATCCTGACATTCTTGTTGTATGCTCCAGTCATTCTTTGTTGATAACTGGGCATTTCCTATTTTCTGACTTTGAGCAAAAGCTTCTTCTTAGGATGCAGATGTTATGTTGGTTGGTGTAGAATATTACTGTGTCTTTGACAAGCATCACACTTCTTTGCATAATCCACAACATCCTTCTTTGTGGTAGGCCTATAGTATGTTGTTCTTAGGATCCTTGAGAATAGTGCTCTGCCCCCAGTGTGGTTTCCACAGTCTCCTTGACTTTGAAAGCTTTAGGATTTTGTCCTGTAGGGATCTCTCCATGTTGTATATATCTTAGGATTGGAAGGATCCAGGATCCTGAATTCGACTGTGCAGGATCACCAGGTATAATTGCAGAATCCTCCACTATCTCCATGGCTACGTGATCCTCAATTGCAGGAGTTAAAACATGGGTGATGAGTATTTTTCACATCTTCTGGCATCTTTAGGAATGATCCAAGGTTAGTTAAAGCGTCAGCTTCTGCATTTTCTTCCATGGGTACCTGTGATAGACTGAAAAAAGCAAAAGAATCTGCCAGTTTCCTGACTCATGATTAGTGGTTTGGAATTCACATGCAATGGATTGGGGTATAATGACCCCCTGTGGCGATTTTGGTAGTGTGGTTTGTCTAGTTCCTTTAACATCTAAAGCTCCATCCGTGAGGAGTGTCTAAGGATCCTTGGTCTTCTCAAGTTGTTGAACTTCTAATTCAGCTTCCCTTTGTAGATCACTACTGAAATCAGCCACAAAGTCAGCTAAAGCTTGGGACTTGATGGCAGTCTTGGGTTCATACTTAATGTCATATGCAATAAACTTGATTGCCCACTTTGCCATTCTACTTGACATTTGAAGTTTCCTGAGAACATTCTTGACAGAAAGCTTAGTTTTCCCAATAATGGGGTGAGTTTCTAAATAATGTCTATGTTTAGCAGAAACCATAATTAAATCAAGAATTAATTTCTCTAAATGAGAATACCTGGCCTCAGCATCAAGTAGAATTTTACTTACATAGTATACCAGATTTGGAGAGCCTTCATGATCCTTAACCAGGATCACACTTACTGCTTTAGCTAAAATAGCTAAGTATAAGGATAACGATTCTCCATTTTCTGGTTTCATCAGGGCTGGTGCTGAGGATAGATAATCCTTAAGAACCTTAAGTGCAGCTTCATGCTTATCAGTCCACTCAAACTTGCCTTGAGCAATTTGTCTACCTCTTCTTGGATAATGGAATTCCTTTCAAGTTCCAACTTTCTTCTGTCATATCTTCATGTTTCCAAGCGAAGGTAGATTTTCTTCTTTCCAAGAAGGATACTAAATCCTGCTCAATACTGTCTAGGATCCCGGATCCTATAAAAATTTTGGATTCAGGATCCTCTGGGTTCAACAGAATATCCTTGACGTCTTGTTCCTTGGAGGTTGGCTTCAATGAAGAAGTGTAACAGTTCTTTGCCTCCTGCTGATCACTTTCTATCTTCACCACATCTCATAGAGTTGGGAGCTTGACACATTGATGATATGTTGAGGGGACTGCCTTCATATCGTGTATCCATGGCCTGCCAAGGATAACATTATATTAGGATAAGCAATCTATGACACAAAATTTTTGAAAAGAATTAACTCCCTCTATATAAATAGGAAGTTTGATGTCCCCCAATGTAATCTTTGTCTCTCCACTGAATCCCACAAGGACAGATGATCTTTGGACAATGTCAGATTCAAGGATGTCCATTCTATTGAGGACATCCAACTGGATTATGTTCACTAAGCTTTTCCCATCAATGAGAATCCTGCGAACAAAATGGTTAGATATAAATAATGTAATAACTACACCGTTGTGATGAGGATCCTGAATGTCCGCACAGTTATCCTCATCATATGATATCACTTTCTACTGGGTAAGGATGGAGGTCCGAACAGGTCTGCCCCCATTCTCCAGCTTTGTTTCCTTTGCACGTCTCTTAGCTGTTGAGAACCTCCGGAGATGAAATGGATGATTTGAGCATCAGATGGTGGAGGAGGAGCTTTTTCAGGAACTTTCTCAGGATACTTGATCCTTGACTTTTTCCTTCGGAGCAATTCCTTCAAGTATCCTTTGCTCAAAAGATAACCTATCTCCTTCCTTAATGCTATGCACTCATCTGTGAGATGACCAGAATCCCCATGGTAAGCACACCATTTCGATTCGTCTTTGGTGGTAGGCGGTTTGTCATTCTTCCTTGGCCACCTAACCTTGTCACCTAAACTCTGCATAGAAAGGATTAGTTCATTATTATCAGCAGAAAAACAATATTCAGAAATAGGAGGATAATCCTGATCATCTTCCTCTTGTTCCACAGCATGCACACTCTAGTTGTCATGCTTGGAGTATTGCCTTGGATCAGTTATCCTTGAGATAGGATCCTTATTTGTCTTGCTTTGAGGATCCTGATAATCTCTCGTGGATCCTTTTGTCATCCTCTAAACGGATGAACCTAAGGGCCCTGTTTCTTTCCTCATCTAAGTTCCTGCAAGGGGTCATGACGAGATCATCATAGAACATTGAATCCCTAAGCAAACCCATTTTAAAGGCTTCTAGAGCTGTAGCTATATCCAGGTTAGGGATATCTAAGGATTCTTTACTAAACTTAGTGATGTAATCTCTAAGTGATTCATTTTGACTTTGTGTTACCCTATATAGATCACTAGTTAATCGTTCAAATTTTCTACTACATGAAAATTGGCTATTAAACAAATTAACTAAATTAGCAAATGAAGTAATAGAGTAAGGAGGAAGACTTAGCAGCCATTTTAATGTTGATCCGGTAAGTGTGGATCCAAAGCCCTTACACAAGCAACCAGATACTGAAACTTCTTCGGTATCTCTGCATCACAAATAGGTGGTGCAAAACGAGATATCTTGTGGCTTTCATCAGGAATTTCAGGAATGGGCTTAACCACTCCTGGAACGTTGGATATTATATCCCTATGTTTCTGCAATTCCTTAGCCATAGCTTGGTTGATACCTGTATCCTGCACAAAGCCATGGTTAGCATTGCAAAAATTATTCAAAGTGTTACCTCCTGAATGGCTCAAGTTTGGAATTCCAGATGTGAATCCATGTTGGCGGGATTCTGGCATAACCGAGGGACCAGAGGAAGCAATGGTCTGCATTGGTATGAAGTCTCCTAGATAAACATCTGAACTTCCGGGTTGCACACTCCTTAAGTATCCTTGATCCTGGAGATGTTGGATCCTTGAAGTGCTGTGAATGTAGGTCTTGGAGGATAATCCATGGATCCGGAAACCTAAGATGAAGATCCTTGAACCTGGAAGGAGGAACCTTGAACCTGAGAGGATCCTTGAACCTGAGAGGATCCTTGAACTTGGGAGGAGGATCCCTGAACCTGAGAGAATCCTTGAACCCGAGAGTATCCTTGAACCTGAGAGGATCCTTGAACCTGAGAGGATCCTTGAACCTAAGAGAATCCTTGAACCTGAGAGGATCCTTGAACCTGAGAGGATCCTTGAACTTGGGAGGAGGATCCCTGAACCTGAGAGGATCCTTGAACCCGAGAGGATCCTTAAACCTGAGAGGATCCTTGAACCTGAGAGGATCCTTGAACCTGAGAGGATCCTTGAACCTGAGAGGAGGATCCCTGAATTGGCTGCGTCCCCATGCATCCTACTAAACTGGTGAAGAATCCCTGATGCTGAAATGAGGATCCTGAAGGCTGGAAAGAGGATCCTCGAGCCTGAGACATTACCGATGATCCAGAACGCATTCCTATTGATGCACCCTGGTATTGGACATCTGGAGCTGCAAAGTGCTAGGAAGTTATGACCGGAGTGTCGAAATTCAGCGACCTCGACATCAAAGGGGAGTGATCCTCTGCTGATTTTATCAATTTCGCAAAGGATCCTGCCATTAGTTTTGACCTGCTGCTGCATGTGATCCTCCATCTGCAAAATCAAAGCATAAAAATTACTGTTAGTAAGTGTAGAGGAAGAAACAACAGTTGGTTTTGTGAAAACGGGGGTTGTCTTCTTCGGAGAATTCTCAGCATTCTTCTGGAATGCAAGGGGGAGATGATGCAAAGGTGGAATGCCCTGTGAAAAAGTGACCGCCGACATAGAACTTGGAGTAGTTTTCCCTGAGAAGCCATGTGGTTGAAGGTAATGAACCGAAATGAATGAAATAAACAAAATTTCTCAGAATTGAAGCACCAATTGCCCCACGGTGGGCGCCAAACTGTTTTGGTCAAAAATCACACAAGGATAATGCAACCAAATCTTATTTTGTGAGGTATGATGCTTGGTTAATTGTATGAACAACAAGTATATGAAATCAAACATGAACACCGAGATTTATACGAGGAAAAAGCCCTTGATCTTTAGAAGATCACCGGTGTTAGGGCTGGATTTTTACAATACATGATCCTCACGTGTGATCCTAACTAGTGATCCTTGTTTCTTTGGCAGATAGTGATCCTCAGCAGAGTTCCAGGATCAGGATCACGGACCATCATAGGATCCTCATGATAACAGTTGCTTTCGTTGAATTTAATGTTGTTTTGCAGGACAGCTAGCAGGATCCGCTCTTAAGCATCACAATCACAGGACGCGTCTTTACAACTATAGCATGTGCTTAATCGGAGATGGACGTTGTGAAGGATATGGAAACTTGGCATGATTTAAGGGCGATAATTTAGGCTAGATTTACTTTTGTTTCTAAAGGGGTAATGAGCTGATTATTAGTCTTTTTACCTAAAATAGGTCACCTACACTTGTATATATAACACTCTTCCCCATTCGGAAGGACACACAACACAATTCTCACACGCTTAGACACTCGAAACTATAGTGATCCTTGTACTCAGCTCATTATCATCCGAAGTTGTAACTATTTTTCTTATATTAAAGTTTGGTGATCGGTAGTTGCCATCACCCGAGGTTTTTTATGCCGGAGATCATACATTGATCAAGGGCTTTTTCCTCGTATAAATCATTGTGTCTTTGCATATTTCATAGTAAAGTGATCCTTTACTTTTTCTATAAACCAAGCATCATACCCCTTTTACATAAAGTTTGGTTGCATTATCCTTGTGTGATTTTTGACCAAAACAGTTTGGCGCCCACCGTGGGGCAATTGGTGCTTCATTCATAAGAAAACCTTTTGTTCGAAATCATTTCAAAGAATTACATGGCTTCATCATAGAAAAACATGTCCACGGCGATGTCTGCAGTCACCTCATCTCAGAACACTCTGCCTCCTCCACCGGAAAGATCCCAGAAGAATGCTGAGAAGAGACCAACTCCTACTAACTCTAAACCTCCATCTTCTTCTGCTATGAATTCTTATACTCCCAGTACTAGTGACGTATTTACTTTGATTTTGCAGATGAAGGATCGTATGCAGCGGCAGGATGAAACTAATGAAAGGATCCTCAGGGAAATTGGAGATCTCAAAAGACAAAAGAAAACGGCAGAGGATCATTCCCCACTGATGCCCAAATCCTTGAACTTTGATACTCCAATGATCACTTCTCAGCCATCGGAAATTCCAGACGTGCAAATTATGGGAGAATCAAGAGGATTGCACCTCGGATCAACAGCAACGACTCAGGCATCAGGCTCACACTTTCAGCCGGCAGGATCCTATCCCCAGCATATGGGATCCTTCATGAATTCGGGAGCCTATCCGGGAGCACAGCAGTTTCAAGGATCCTACTTTGTTCCAGGATCATCCCAGGGTCAAGGATCCTACTTTGTTCCAGGATCATCCCAGGGTCAAGGATCCTACTTTGTTCCAGGATCATCCCAGGGTCAAGGATCCTCCTTCGTTCCAGGATCCTTCCAGATACCAGGATCCTTCCAGATGCCAGGATCCCTAAAAAGTTTGCAAACAGGAAGTCTAGATGTCCATCAAGGGGACTTCATTCCAATGCAGACCATTGCTTCCACTGGTCCCTCCGTTATGCCAGAATCCCAGCGATATGGATTCACTAACTTGAACTCAATGGGAGGTAACACTTTAAATAATTATCTTACCACTAACCATGGATTCATGCAGGATACAGGTATCAATCATGCTATGGCCAGGGAGTTGCAGAAGCTAAAAGATATGATCTCAAGTGTGACAACTCGAGTTTATGACTTTCACTTTCGCATTAAATGCGCGTTGACTTTGACTGTTTAGTTGTTTGGATTGTGGACTTGAAATTGTACGCGTTGTGTTTTAATGAAACGTATTGTCATTTTGCCTATATGTGATTACTTGCTGTGGTAGAAAATAATATTAGAATTATTATTAAAAACACTTAGTCTAGATCACGAAACATGACATACAGTTCGAAGGATCTCGAAACATATCCTTCGATTCGAAGGATCAACTTTCGGTTCGAAGGATCTCGAAACATATCCTTCGACCAAGGACTCTATCCTTCGACATCTTTCGGCCCAGTCTTTCTAATGGGCTTGGCCCATTCCTGTGATACGATTTAAATACGTGAATGCATGTAAGTCATCAGTTAGTTTCAAAAACCCTAGTTCTATTGTGTGTGTGTGTGACGGCATAGCAGACCCATCCCCTGTTCGAAGGATTTCATTCCGTAATCCAGATTTCCGGTTAGTGTGTGATGTTGTTTACGATGCTTTGATTTCACGATGCTTTGATTTCATGATGTTGCTTGTATGTTGTTATGAATCGGATATGGTAGGTTTAGCAAATATAATTGGATTGAATTGTCATGATTGTTTAGATGTTGTTGTTGATCGGCTAGCAAATCGGCCAAATATGTTTGATTGATCAACCGGACATATAATCAGATTTGCTTAATCGGCCGGATTGTTTGTATGATGTTAACCTGTTTAATCGATTATGTATGTGATGCATCCGAACGGTTCAGTTAGTATGATTGGTTGTCTATACTTGAGGTTTTGATGTTGTTTTAATAGAATCGCATGATAGTGATTTAGGGCCGGTTCGATTGTGTTATTATTGTTCATGTGGTTAAATTAGGGTTCATGAGATTTAATATGAAACTCCCTGTTTGATCGATTCTGAAGTAACTGAATACTGAAATTGTGTTAATTGATAATCGGATAAACTTGGAAACTTTGTGTAAACGTAACTGTTATTTGTCGAAAGATGTTAGTTATTCGAAACATAGTTGTGACCGAAAGATACATGTCCTTCGAACCATAGTAGCGTTGACCGAAGGATAGCATTGACCGAAAGATGACATTGGTTCGAAACATAACATTCGGTCCGAATGATAACTGTGATAATCTGTGTGTCGAAGGATAACTATGTCGAAACATAGCTGATGTGTCGAAAGATAACCATGAATCGTAAGATGATAACTGTGTATCGAAAGACGTGTCGAAACATAATTGTGATAATTGTGATAATTGTTAGACCGAAGGATGAGCAATGTATCGAAGGATGGGTAGTGTGAATCGAATGATAGCTGATGATTTAATGTGAAATAATACGTGTTGTGCCGATATGCAAACTGACTGTTATGTGAACATTAAATTGCATGCGTATCATTGTGAACATGAACTGATTTGTTATACGTGCATACAATAGGACGTGATTAATTACTTGTGAGTGCATAACCTAGCATACCGAGCAAACCAAGGTGAGTTCACACTCTTACCAAGGCATGGGATTCCCGGGGTGTTGGGAATGGGATTGAAAGGATAAGTTTGAATAGATATGCTACTGACACTATGACTGGACTACCACATTACTATCCTCGGATGTGAAGGATACTTACACTGATCACTATCCTCGGATGTGAAGGATACCTATACTGATCACTATCCTCGGTTGTGAAGGATACATACACTGATCACTATCCTCGGATGTGCAGGATACTTTACTTATATTGATCACTATCCTCGGTTGTGAAGGATACCTATAGTTACGAGTAGTCTAGTGGTTATACAACGTGGAACACCACCACCAATAGAACATACAATCGGCCCAGTAGAGCCACCTGTTACAAACGAACTTACTATTACGCATTTACTTTCTGTGAACTCGCTCAACTAGTTTGTTGATCATTCTGTTACATGCCTTGCAGATCGTTAGGTACTTGGAGCTTGCACTGGAGAAGCGGGTCGTTGTGGACAAGGATCGTGGCTTTTCTGTTGAACTATTATGACACTTAAAATTGTTAACTACTACTGGATTATTTACTATGCTTCCGCTACATTTTGAAACTATGGTTTTGTTTGAACACCTTTCGTGTTGAATGGATGGTTTACTTTTATTTTACTTGATATTAATTGCATGTTCAATATGATTGGTGGCTTGATCCTGGTCAGTCACGCTCCCAAGCGGTGATACTCCGCGTGTGGATTTTGGGGGTGTGACAGATTGGTATCAGAGCCATTGGTTATAGAGAACTTGGTTTTAATATGGAAAAAAAAACGTTTTTATTAAAAACCAGACTATAACCAGAACAGTGCTCTCAACGATCCACAACGACGCTTCGCTCCACGTGCAAGACTCAACTTCCTAGGTAATAAGGTTTATGTTTATTGCCTACATTGCTAGAATTTGCATAGAACTTTGCTCGTAGTATGCTTACATTACCTTGCTCACAACTTGTCATTGCATGAGAATACTTATGTGCTTACACTCTTCTGTCATCGCACTATTCGCGAACCTTTCTCACTTATGTTGCCTTTGATGTGAAGATCAATGGCCGCACGAATTACCATGACTCAAGCCCAGCTAGAGGCTCTCGTTGCTGCGGCAGTTGCAGCCGCCCAAGCAGGTAGTATACCCTGCAGTATAGACACTAGGATCTTTAGATCCTACATTAATTCTCGTACTTAACTTTGCCCTATTCGTACACAATAGGTCAACCCGCTCAGCAACAACCTGGGTGCACCTTCAAGAATTTCATGGAATGTCGTCCTAGTTCGTTCAGTGGCACGGAGGGAGCAGTTGGACTCCTCCACTGGTTTGAAAAGCTCGAGTCGGTTTTCGAAATGTGTGAATGCCCTGAGGCTCGCAGGGTGAAGTTCGCCACTGGCACACTTGAAGGGATTGCGCTCACTTGGTGGAACGCACAAGTGCAGATCTTAGGGTTGGCAGCTGCTAACGCCACACCCTGGAATGACTTCAAAGAACTGATCAAGAGGGAATACTGCACTAGAGAAGACATTCACAAGTTGGAGGACGAGTTGTATAACTTGAAAATGGTTGGTTCGGAAATCGAAGCTTACACCAAGAGATCAAATGAGTTGGCTGTGTTATGTCCAACTATGGTGGACCCTCCATACAAGCGTATTGAGTTGTATCTCAAAGGTTTGGCACCAGAAATACAGAGCCACGTTACCTCGGCTAACCTCAACAACATCCAGGAAATCCAGCGTCTCGCTCATCGCATCACCGATCAGGCAGTGGATCAGAATAAACTGCCTAAGCGTATCAGTGCTACTGCTACCGCTACTGCTTCTACTACACTTGCTACTCCCAGTGAAAGTAAGAGAAAATGGGATGGGGATTCTAGCAAGGGATCAGCTTCAGTGCAGTCACAAGCTCAACAGCGAAAGACAGACAGTTACCAGAGTCCAAGTCAGCACTCCTCAGGCAGCCACAGACAGGGAGGGTATCGAGGAAATCTCCCAAAGTGTAACACCTGCAACAAACATCACAGTGGCCAGTGTAATAAGGTTCGTTGTCAAAGATGCCTCAAGATGGGTCATGAGGCCAAAGATTGTAGAAGCGCTCGACCTGCGAATCAGAATCAGCAGCAACCTCAAGCACAGCAGAATCAGCAGCAGGGTAACAAAGGGTGTTTTCAGTGCGGTGCAGAGGGTCACTTCAAAAGGCATTGCCCTCAGCTGAACAGAAACCAGAACAACAACAACCGTAACAACAATCAGGGTAATGGTAACAACAACAACGGGGGAAACAACAACAACAACGGCAATGAAGCTCGTGGTCGTGCTTTTGTGTTGGGTCGAGGAGATGCAGTGAATGATCCCAATGTGGTTATGGGTAAGTTTCTTCTCGACGATATTTATGTTACTGTCTTATTTGATTCGGGTGCTGATACAAGCTATATGTCATTGAAAATGAGTAAATTATTAAAACGTACACCCACACCCCTAGACACCAAACACGTCGTAGAACTAGCCAATGGTAAAAGTGTAGAAGCCGCTCATGTAGTCAAGGGTTGTAGTATTGTTCTAGCGGGTCAGACTTTCTCGATTGATCTCATACCCATAGTTTTGGGTAGTTTCGACGTCGTCATCGGTATGGATTGGTTATCCCAACATCATGCGGAGATCTTATGCAAAGAAAAAGTTATTCGTATTCCTCGCTCCAGTCAAGAACCTCTCGAAGTACAAGGTGACAAGAGTGGTGCTGTGGTTGGCATCATCTCATTCTTAAAGGCGCAGAAATGTTTACGAAAGGGACATACTGCCGTTCTGGCACTTGTCACTGACGCATCAGCAAAGGAAAAGAAGCTGGAGGATATACCAGTTGTGCGTGATTTTCCTCAAGTGTTTCCTGAAGATTTACCTGGTTTACCTCCTCATCGTCAAGTCGAGTTTCAGATTGAGTTAGCTCCTGGAGCAGCACCAATAGCCCGCGCACCGTATCGTTTAGCTCCAACCGAACTAGAAGAACTGTCGAAGCAGCTGCAAGAGCTCTTGGAAAAGGGCTTTATTCGTCCAAGCTCTTCGCCTTGGGGAGCTCCAGTGTTATTTGTGAAGAAGAAAGACGGTACGTTCAGGATGTGCATCGACTACCGCGAACTCAATAAGGTGACGGTGAAGAACCGTTATCCTCTTCCGTGCATAGATGATCTATTCGACCAGTTGCAAGGGTCGTGTTACTATTCCAAGATTGATCTAAGGTCAGGGTATCATCAGCTGAGAGTCCGGGATGAGGACGTCTCCAAAACCGCTTTCAGAACTCGCTACGGTCATTACGAGTTTCTTGTCATGCCATTCGGGCTTACGAACGCGCCTGCAGTCTTCATGGATCTTATGAACAGGGTGTGCAAACCCTATCTCGACAAGTTCGTCATTGTTTTCATCGACGACATCCTGATTTACTCCAAGAGTCAGGAGGAACACGAGCAGCACTTACGTCTTATCTTGGAACTTCTTCGAAAGGAGCAACTGTACGCAAAGTTTTCAAAATGCGACTTCTGGCTTCGTGAAGTCCACTTCTTAGGCCATGTGGTGAACAAGGATGGGATTCATGTCGATCCATCCAAGGTTGATTCGATCAGAAACTGGCCAGCACCACGAACACCGACAGAAATACGCCAATTCTTGGGTTTGGCGGGTTACTACAGGCGATTTATTAAAGACTTCTCGAAGATCGCGCAACCACTTACTATGCTAACACAGAAAGGTGTCGTTTACAGATGGGGTAATACGCAAGAGACCGCTTTCCAGTACTTAAAGGATAGGCTTTGCAGCGCACCTATTCTCTCATTGCCCGAGGGCACGGATGACTTCGTGGTTTATTGTGACGCATCGATACAGGGGCTTGGTTGTGTATTGATGCAGCGGGATAAAGTTATTGCCTACGCTTCGCGGCAACTCAAGGTTCATGAACGGAACTACACGACGCACGATTTAGAACTGGGAGCTGTTGTTTTCGCGCTTAAGATATGGCGACACTACCTGTACGGTACCAGGTGCACGATTTACACCGATCACAGGAGTCTCGAGCATATTCTTAAGCAAAAGGATTTGAATATGCGTCAACGAAGATGGGTTGAACTTCTAAACGACTATGAATGCGCCATCAAGTATCATCCAGGCAAGGCCAATGTTGTGGCTGATGCCCTCAGCCGGAAAGACACTCTACCTAAGCGCGTGCGAGCGCTACAGCTTACTATTCAGTCCAGTCTTCCTGCCCAGATACGAGCTGCTCAGTTAGAAGCACTGAAACCCGAAAACGTCAAAGCTGAAGCCTTACGCGGCTCAAGGCAACGCATGGAACAAAAGGAAGACGGCGCCTACTATGTAACGGGGCGTATTTGGGTCCCACTTTATGGCGGTTTACGCGAACTTGTAATGGATGAAGCTCACAAGTCTCGCTATTCGGTACACCCAGGATCGGATAAAATGTACCACGACATCAGCACTACTTATTGGTGGCCTAGTATGAAGGCCCACATCGCTACGTACGTTGGAAAATGCTTAACCTGTGCGAGAGTCAAGGTTGAATATCAGAAACCAGCTGGTCTACTTCAGCAGCCTAAGATACCGCAATGGAAATGGGAAGAAATTTCCATGGATTTCGTTACGGGCTTACCTAGATCCCAGCGTGGGAATGACACTATTTGGGTGATCGTTGATCGACTCACAAAGTCTGCTCACTTCTTGGCTATCAAAGAAACGGATAAGTTTTCTACCCTAGCAGACATCTACTTGAAAGAAGTTGTTTCGAGGCACGGAGTGCCCACCTCTATTATTTCGGATCGGGATGCACGATTCACGTCAGAGCTTTGGCAAGCGATGCACAAATCCTTCGGCTCACGATTAGACATGAGTACAGCATATCATCCTCAGACGGATGGGCAGTCTGAGCGAACTATCCAAACTCTAGAAGACATGCTTCGAGCGTGTGTCATCGATTTCGGCAACGGCTGGGAAAAGCACCTCCCTTTAGTGGAGTTTTCATACAATAACAGTTACCACACCAGCATTCAAGCCGCTCCATTTGAGGCATTGTACGGACGTAAATGCCGGTCACCTCTCTGTTGGGCAGAGGTGGGGGATAGTCAAATTACGGGTCCAGAGATTGTAGTGGACGCCACAGAAAAGATTGCACAGATACGACAACGCATGGCGGCAGCACGCGACCGTCAGAAAGCCTACGCGGACAAGCGTAGAAAGCCATTGGAATTTGAGGTCGGGGACCGGGTTTTATTGAAAGTTTCACCCTGGAAGGGTGTGGTTCGATTTGGTAAACGAGGCAAACTGAATCCGCGGTACGTCGGACCATTCGAAATCTTAGAAAAGGTTGGCAAAGTAGCCTACAGATTAAACCTACCTCCTGAACTCGGTGCAGTTCACAATGTATTTCACGTGTCGAATCTGAAGAAGTGCCTGTCAGATGAGACCCTTATAGTTCCTTTTAAGGAACTCACTATCGACGAGCGGTTGCAGTTCGTCGAGGAACCAGTTGAAATCACGGACCGGGATGTTAAGGTCCTCAAACACAAGAGAATCCCTCTTGTTCGAGTTCGTTGGAACTCCCAGCGTGGTCCAGAGTATACCTGGGAACGCGAAGATCAGATGAAAGAAAAGTACCCCCAGCTATTCGAAACCAATGCATCCACTTCTGAGGCTGAAGCTACTACTACTGAATTTCGGGACGAAATTCCAAATCAACGGGGGGATGATGTGACACCCCAGGAAAAACCAGTGAACGATGTAACTTACCTAGCTTCCTCAGTGAGTGCGAACCAAATTTCGGGACGAAATTTCTTTTAAGTTGGGGATAATGTGACAACTCGAGTTTATGACTTTCACTTTCGCATTAAATGCGCGTTGACTTTGACTGTTTAGTTGTTTGGATTGTGGACTTGAAATTGTACGCGTTGTGTTTTAATGAAACGTATTGTCATTTTGCCTATATGTGATTACTTGCTGTGGTAGAAAATAATATTAGAATTATTACTAAAAACACTTAGTCTAGATCACGAAACATGACATACAGTTCGAAGGATCTCGAAACATATCCTTCGATTCGAAGGATGAACTTTCGGTTCGAAGGATCTCGAAACATATCCTTCGACCAAGGACTCTATCCTTCGACATCTTTCGGCCCAGTCTTTCTAATGGGCTTGGCCCATTCCTGTGATACGATTTAAATACGTGAATGCATGTAAGTCATCAGTTAGTTTCAAAAACCCTAGTTCTATTGTGTGTGTGTGTGACGGCATAGCAGACCCATCCCCTGTTCGAAGGATTTCATTCCGTAATCCAGATTTCCGGTTAGTGTGTGATGTTGTTTACGATGCTTTGATTTCACGATGCTTTGATTTCATGATGTTGCTTGTATGTTGTTATGAATCGGATATGGTAGGTTTAGCAAATATAATTGGATTGAATTGTCATGATTGTTTAGATGTTGTTGTTGATCGGCTAGCAAATCGGCCAAATATGTTTGATTGATCAACCGGACATATAATCAGATTTGCTTAATCGGCCGGATTGTTTGTATGATGTTAACCTGTTTAATCGATTATGTATGTGATGCATCCGAACGGTTCAGTTAGTATGATTGGTTGTCTATACTTGAGGTTTTGATGTTGTTTTAATAGAATCGCATGATAGTGATTTAGGGCCGGTTCGATTGTGTTATTATTGTTCATGTGGTTAAATTAGGGTTCATGAGATTTAATATGAAACTCCCTGTTTGATCGATTCTGAAGTAACTGAATACTGAAATTGTGTTAATTGATAATCGGATAAACTTGGAAACTTTGTGTAAACGTAACTGTTATTTGTCGAAAGATGTTAGTTATTCGAAACATAGTTGTGACCGAAAGATACATGTCCTTCGAACCATAGTAGCGTTGACCGAAGGATAGCATTGACCGAAAGATGACATTGGTTCGAAACATAACATTCGGTCCGAATGATAACTGTGATAATCTGTGTGTCGAAGGATAACTATGTCGAAACATAGCTGATGTGTCGAAAGATAACCATGAATCGTAAGATGATAACTGTGTATCGAAAGACGTGTCGAAACATAATTGTGATAATTGTGATAATTGTTAGACCGAAGGATGAGCAATGTATCGAAGGATGGGTAGTGTGAATCGAATGATAGCTGATGATTTAATGTGAAATAATACGTGTTGTGCCGATATGCAAACTGACTGTTATGTGAACATTAAATTGCATGCGTATCATTGTGAACATGAACTGATTTGTTATACGTGCATACAATAGGACGTGATTAATTACTTGTGAGTGCATAACCTAGCATACCGAGCAAACCAAGGTGAGTTCACACTCTTACCAAGGCATGGGATTCCCGGGGTGTTGGGAATGGGATTGAAAGGATAAGTTTGAATAGATATGCTACTGACACTATGACTGGACTACCACATTACTATCCTCGGATGTGAAGGATACTTACACTGATCACTATCCTCGGATGTGAAGGATACCTATACTGATCACTATCCTCGGTTGTGAAGGATACATACACTGATCACTATCCTCGGATGTGCAGGATACTTTACTTATATTGATCACTATCCTCGGTTGTGAAGGATACCTATAGTTACGAGTAGTCTAGTGGTTATACAACGTGGAACACCACCACCAATAGAACATACAATCGGCCCAGTAGAGCCACCTGTTACAAACGAACTTACTATTACGCATTTACTTTCTGTGAACTCGCTCAACTAGTTTGTTGATCATTCTGTTACATGCCTTGCAGATCGTTAGGTACTTGGAGCTTGCACTGGAGAAGCGGGTCGTTGTGGACAAGGATCGTGGCTTTTCTGTTGAACTATTATGACACTTAAAATTGTTAACTACTACTGGATTATTTACTATGCTTCCGCTACATTTTGAAACTATGGTTTTGTTTGAACACCTTTCGTGTTGAATGGATGGTTTACTTTTATTTTACTTGATATTAATTGCATGTTCAATATGATTGGTGGCTTGATCCTGGTCAGTCACGCTCCCAAGCGGTGATACTCCGCGTGTGGATTTTGGGGGTGTGACATCAAGTGTTCCAGGGGTAGTCAAGCCTATCCCAGAGATTGCAGATGGAAGCCATAAGGTATCTCGCTTTGCACCACCAATTTGTGATGCAGAGGTACCCAAAAGGTTCCATATCCCTACTATGAAGCTGTATGATGGTACAACGGATCCAGAGGAGCACGTAGCACAATACAGGGAGAGGATGGAGATCAATCCTATCCCAGAAAAGTTGAAGGAAGCATGCCTATGTAAAGGATTTGGATCCACTCTTACTGGATCAGCTCTTAAATGGCTGCTAAGTCTTCCCCCTTACTCTATTACTTCATTTGCTAATTTAGTTAATTTATTCAATAACCAATTCTCTTGTAGTAGAAAATTTGAAAGATTAACTAGTGATTTATACAGGGTAACTCAAAGTCATAGTGAATCATTTAGGGATTATATAACTAAATTCAGTAAAGAATCCTTGGATATTCCCAACTTGGATATGGCTACGGCTGTTGAAGCCTTCAAAATGGGACTGCTTAAGGATTCATTGTTCTATGATGATCTTGTTATGACACCATGCAGGAACCTAGATGAAGTAAGAACTCGGGCACTCAGGTTCATCCGGCTAGAGGATGACAAGAGGATCCAGGAGAGACAAGTAGGATCCTCAAAACAGGAGAAGCAAGGATCCTCCTTCAAGAATAGTAAATTCAAATCCTACCATAGAAGTGACAATCAGAATGTGCATGCTGTTGACCAAGAAGAGGATGATGAAGATTATCCTCCAATCTCAGAATATTGTTTTTCCGTTGATAATCATGAGCTAATCCTTGCAATGCAGAATCTAGGTGAAAAAGCTAGGTGGCCCAGGAAGAATGAAAAACCATCCGGGACTAAAGACAAATCAAAATGGTGTGCATACCATGAGAATTTCGGACATCTAACTGAAGAATGCATAGCTTTAAGAAAAGAGATTGGATATCTGTTAAGCAAGGGGCATCTAAAAGAATTGTTAGGAAGAAAAAAGCAAAGGACTCAGGATCCTGAAAGGATCCCTGAAAAGGCTCCAGCACCTCCGGCAAATGCACAAGTGATCAACTTTATTTCCGGAGGATCAGACATCTGTGGTACATCCTTCTCGGCGGCCAAAAGGCATGCAAAGGAGTCAAAAATGGATAATGGAGAAAGACCTATTAGAACATCAAGTGTCTCAGAAGAGAAGATGATAACCTTTGATGAGGATGATCGCATTAACATTCAGGATCCTCATCATGATAGTTTAGTTATTACTCTCTTTATCTCTAACCATTTTGTCCGCAGGATCCTTATCGATGGAGGAAGCTCAGTGAACATTATCGAGCTTGATGTTCTGAAGAAAATGGGTATTCCAGAATCAGACATCACACCAAGATCCTCCGTGCTTGTAGGATTCAGTGGAGGAACAAAGAAAACTCTGGGGGACATCAAACTCCCAATCTACGTGGAAGGATTACATAATTATCAGAAATTTTGTGTTATTGACTGTTTATCTTGTTGCAATGTTATCCTTGCAATGTTATCAAGATCGACAGTGATCAGCAGGAGGCTAAGGATTGTTATACCTCATCCATGAAGCCAACCTCGAAGCCAAGGGAGCAATAGCAATTACAGTATCCTCCGAGGAATGTCTTGGAGGCAAGGGAACAAGATGTGGATGAAATCCTTTTGGATCCTAGTGATCCTGAATCAAAAATCTATATCGGATCAGGGATCCTTGGCAAGATGAAAGAAGACATGATATCCTTCCTCAAAAGAAGAAAGTCTACCTTTGCATGGAAGCACGAAGATATGACAGGTATATCTAAGGATATCATAACTCATAAACTTGGCATTGACAGGACTATAAAACCAATCCATCAAAAAAGGAGGAAGTTTGCACCAGAAAGGAATGCCATTATCCAAGAAGAAGTAGAGAGACTACTTCGAGCAGGTATGATCAGAGAGGTAAAATATCCAAAATGGTTAGCCAATGTGGTTGTTGTCCAAAAGAAAAATGGAAAGTGGAGGGTATGTGTCGATTTCACCGATCTGAATAAGGCATGTCCCAAGGATCCTTTCCCATTACCCCACATTGACTCCATGGTGGATGCAACGGCGGGGCATGAACTGTTGACCTTTATGGATGCATCATCTGGATTCCAACAAATTCAGATGGAACCATCTGACCAAGAGGATACAGCCTTTATGACCCCAACAGGTTTGTATTGTTATATTGCCATGCCTTTTGGATTAAGAAATGCAGGTGCAACATATCAAAGGCTGGTGAATATGATGTTCAAAGATCAAATTGGACAAACTATGGAAGTATACATAGATGATATGGTAGTCAAATCAAAGAAATCTGAGGATCACCTAAGGGATTTGGAAGAAGCATTTGATATCCTTGATAATTATAACATGAAGCTTAATCCTTCAAAATGCCACTTTGGCGTTAAGGCAGGTAAATTCCTAGGATATATGGTAACTCAGAGGGGCATTGAAGCAAGTCCGGAGCAAATTAAAGCACTAGTGAACATCAAGTCCCCTGCCAATGCTAAGGATGTGCAAAGGCTAACAGGCAGGATAGCAGCTCTGAACAGGTTCATATCAAAATCCTCAGAAAAATGTAAAGAATTTTACGATATCCTAAGGAAGAACAAGAAGTTTGAATGGACTGAGAAACATGAGAATGCTTTACAAGCCCTTAAAGAATATATGTCCTCAGCACCAGCATTATCAAAGCCCGAAAAAGGAGATGTGTTATCCTTATATTTGGCGGTATCCTCAACCGCTGTAAGTGCTGTCCTTGTTAAGGATCATGAAGGTACACAATATCCTATCTACTATGTAAGTAAGAGTTTACTTGATGCCGAATCCAGGTACTCACACCTCGAAAAACTTATTCTTGAATTAATCATGGCATCAACTAAGCTAAGGCATTATTTTGAAACCCATACTATTGTTGTTAGAACTAACTTTCCAATTAAGAATGTCCTCAGGAAACCAGAGATGTCAGGAAGAATGGCTAAGTGGGCAGTAAAGCTTAGTGCCCATGATATAAGATATGAGCCAAGAACAGCCATTAAATCCCAAGCACTAGCTGACTTTGTGGCTGATTTCAGTAGTGATCTACAAAAAGAAGCAGAATTGGAGGTCCAACAGCTGGATGAGACCAAGGATCCTTGGATACTACACACTGATGGATCCTCAAATGTCAAGGGCACAAGGCTCGGGATACTACTAAAATCGCCACAGGGGGACATAATACCCCACTCCATAGCCTGTGAGTTTCAAGCAACTAACAATGAGGCTGAATATGAAGCCTTAATTGCTGGCTTGCAAATTGCAAAGGATATGGGGGTGAAATATCTTAAAGTATATGTAGACTCATTATTGATCACCAATCACTTTAACGGATCCTATGCTGTTAAAGGTGAAAAACTAACCAAATATTTAGAGATAGTCAAAGAATTGGCATTCTCTTTTGTCTCTTTCAGCTTAACACAGGTACCAAGGGAGGATAACACGGAAGCTGATGCATTGGCCAACCTAGGATCATCCTTAAAGATTCCAGAAGATATAAGTATCCCTATCATCCATATCCTGGCTCCTGCTATTGAAAATCAGGTGGCCATGGAAATAGAAGAGGGTACTGCAGTAATCCCTAGTGAAGAAGCTCAATCTTATTCAGGATCAAGGATCTTACCAATTATGAGATACTTGCAATACGGGGAGATTCCGATGGGAGAAAATCCTAGAGCTTTCAGGATTAAGGTATCTCAATTCACAATTTTGAAAAATGTATTATATAAGCGATCTCTTGCAGGACCATATTTGAGATGTATCGAGGATCCTGAAATTGAAGAGGTATTAAGAGACTTCCATGAAGGAGATTGTGGAAACCACACTGGGGGCAGAGCATTATTCTCAAGGATCCTTAGAACAGGATACTACTGGCCGACTATGAAAAAGGATGCTGTAGAATATGCTAAGAAGTGTGATCCTTGT
Organism: Helianthus annuus; assembly: GCF_002127325.2. Taxonomy (NCBI): domain Eukaryota; kingdom Viridiplantae; phylum Streptophyta; class Magnoliopsida; order Asterales; family Asteraceae; genus Helianthus; species Helianthus annuus. The sequence goes on from NC_035434.2 coordinate 96,260,065, forward strand.
CAAAGACACAGCAATATCCTTCATCAACCAGCTGAATTGCTACACCCTATACCATCCGCTTGGCCATTCATGAGATGGGGGATGGATATAGTTGGCAAGCTCCCTAAAGCACCTGGTGGAAAAGTATTTATGCTTGCCATGACTGACTACTTCTCTAAGTGGATAGAAGCTGAAGCCTTTGCTCAAGTCAGAGAAAAAGAAGTTATATCCTTTATCAAAAGAAACATTATAACTAGATTTGGCATTCCCTCTGAAATTGTATGTGATAATGGTTCCCAATTCATTGGAAGCAGAATTACTAACTTTTGTGACAGTTGGGGAATTAAGATGATAACATCAACACCAGTTCATCCACAAGCCAATGGTCAAGCAGAATCATCCAACAAGATCATCATCAACAATCTGAAGAAGAAGCTAGGATCCAAGAAGGGAAAATGGGCAGAGGAGTTACCTTATGTGCTATGGGCTGATAGGACAACTCCCAAGAATGCCACTGGTCAAACACCTTTCTCTTTAGTATTTGGGGCAGAAGCAGTGATCCCAACAGAGATGGTGATCCCAACTGCTAGAACAAGTGCTCGTGATCCTGAAGAGAATGCTACAATCCTGGCTCAGGATTTGGATACTATTGAGGAAATCAGGGATTTGGCTAGGATAAGGATGGCAAGCTACCAACAAAGAATGGCTGGTGCTTACAACAAAAATGTTAGGATAAGGAAGTTTCAAGTCGGAGATATGGTGTTGAGAAAAGCATTCCAAAACACTATCAATCCTGCTGATGGGAAGTTAGCACCAAAATGGGAAGGCCCTTACTTGATTGAAGCTGAAGCAGGAAAGGGGGCATACAGATTGCTAACCATGGAAGGAAACTTGTTACCACGAGCCTGGAATGCTGTTCACTTAAAGAGATACTTCATGTGAACATGATCCTTCAAGCATGTGATCCTTACACTGAAGTATCCTCGAAGGATCCCGGTGATGTCAGTGATCCTTACTCTGGTAATGTCCTTATCTTAAAACTATTACATGTCCTTACTTTTTACCTAAGGATAAGGATCATGTATCCTTCATCCTCTTCTCACGAACCATTTGAGTTATGATAGTTCAGGTATCTTCAGCATATCGTTAAAGATCTTCAAAAGCACCACAGATCCTTGGGTTCAACCCCAGTTATCCTCGGGATTATCCCCAGTTTCCGCCAGCAGCGCACGATGATGCTGATATAGTTCACGTCTTTGGGACCAGTACCCACTTCCGGGGCTGACAACCTCATCGTACTGGCTATACCCAGGATCCTCCGTATAATGGTAGACGTACCATACATCCGTTCCTAAGGTTTCTAACGTTTTCACGTTAGCTAAGGTTTTGACATTTTCATGTCACTAAGTTTGGATAGTCGCTAGTAAGGGCCATACTCCAGTTTACATACGATCCTTTGGGCTTGTCCCCAGTTATCCTTTGGGCTTGTCCCCAGTTATCCTTTGGGCTTGTCCCCAGTTATCCTTTGGGCTTGTCCCCAGTGATCCTTTGGGATCATCCCCAGTTATCCTTTGGGCATGTCCCCAGCTACTAACTTATCTTTTACATTGGCTTAGTCCCAAGTTATGTTTCATTTTTTAGGTTTTTAAAGTTAAACACATAAGGATCCTTAATCCTTATTATCCATTAAAATCTCATCTACGGTTATCTTGATTAAAGGATAGGATCCTAACTTGGATCCTCAGGTATGATCCTTGACTATTTTGATTATACTAAACAACCCTTACACTTTGACAACTAAACCTATGATCCTTGAAATTGATTGCTTCAGAAATTTTCAGTGTCAGGATATTTGATCTAGGATCATATCCTAAATTTATTAAACATGGTTTGCTCAACTCTTGTTACTCTAACAAATATATTTCTAAAACAACTGGAAAATAAAGAGGATAAATAAAGGATAACAACACGAGATAAGCCAGAAAGATTAAAATTATTTTATTAACAAAAGGATCTTAAACCCTTTCAAAAAGTTGTCAAAATTGCCAACCCACATTTCTACCAGCAAAACGTGGCCCGTCCACATGGGTTGGCAAAGGGTATCCATTGTCTATGCGGTCTTAGCAGGTGCAGGAAATTAAAGGCGGCAGGATCACAAAGGCTTCATCCCCCAAACAGAGGATCCCTCCACCTTTTGTAATCCTACCTATTGTCCAAAGGATCCATGATCCTTAGCCCTAAAAACTATTGTTCAAGTTACAAACCATAATTGTTTCAAACATCAACAACCACAAACAAACCACTACCAAATTTTAAAAATTGGGCTCCGGCTATGTCTAGAAATTTCCATCATTGCCCAATCCTGCAGCTCAAACCTTCGCTGCACCATCACCACCAGCTCCACTTGCTTCCCCCTGATCCTTGCCAGCATCACCACCTTCAAGCATGGGGATATCCTCAGCATCATCATCATCCTCCAACTCTGCCAGCCTTGCCTTCCAACCTTCCACGTCCCATGTGCCTTTGTCAAAGGAAGGATTCTGAGCCTCCGCAGCCATTTGCAGCTGGATCTTATACATGGTTATCGCAGCAGAGACCTTAGCATCCTGGGTGATATCATGCTTCTCGTAGTCAAACTTGATCAATGCTTTGACAGCTTCATCCTTGGTAGCCCGGAGCTCCTTCTCAAGATCAGCTATCTTGAGATCCTTCAGCACACCCATCTGTTGGAGGTCGGCAATTTGGCGATCTTGATCTTCAACGTGGTTAACATAAGTCTCTATTTCAGTAAATTTCTGCAAAAACAACAAGATATGACGTCAGACACAGGTGATCCTCAAAAACCATCAGGATAACCAACAGGGGCAGTGATCCTAACCTCGTTGACAGAATCAAGAAACTGCTGGCGGATCAGGGGAAATCCTTGAAGATCCTTAGAAGCCTTTCTCTTCTTTCCCTTACCCCTAATAGGAGCTTTAGGGGCAGAAGCAGAGGGACTAGCAGCAGGGGTCTTCTTTCTTGAAGACTTGACATTGGCAAGTTCATCAATCCCGAACTTGGAGGCAGACTTGGCAGACTTAGCAGGTTTCCCAGCGCCTACACAATCAAAACAAGATAAGTTCCCTTACTAACTAAACAGTCTTACATATAACTTACTTTTTAATAAGGATACTTACTTGACATAGTAGCAGATGCGGAGGATACTTCTTGTGAATCTTGGACGGTGACTTGAAAACTTCTGGTCTCAGGATCAAGCCTTTTGAAAGCTAAAACTCTCTCTCTTGCAGCAGGAGTTAACTTGAGATGAGCAACGGATATGGCTGCACAAAAGACAAAGAAAACATTAGTGATCCTCATCATGAGAGACAAGTCTGATAGTGATCCTTCCAGGATCCTCTATCCTACCATGAGTAGCCCACTCCTTGGGCAGATCCTCCCCGTTAGGGATGGTATCTCTCCTAACAAAGAAGAATCGTCGCTTCCAGTTGGTATCATTTTTTGTGACCTTAAAAATAGGGTGATCCTCTCCAGCTTTCCGTTTCAACAAGTACCGACAAGAACCAAACGTGGTAAGATCATACAGCTCGGCCAGCTCCGACATCCCTAAGTCAATCCCCTCATGCTCGATGATCCTCTCAAGGGTACACAGAACCCTCCAGATCATAGGCATGGCTTGGATATAGGACATGCCGGTCAGAGAAAAGAAGGATTGGGTGAAGGCTGGAAAAGGATATGAATATCCTATGATAAACGGAGTTGCAGGAAAGGCCACCCAGGCGTCAGAAACGAAATCACTCAGAGCGGTGGAAGTAAAAGACTTGAAGACGGTATCCGCCGGAAAACAGTGACGGATCCTATCAACATGAGCATCAGTAAAGCAGCACCTCTCCGTAGGAGAGTCTTTGACGATCCCTTGGCTTTTCAGGGGACTGCTCTTCTTGTGATCCTTGTGAGGGGAATTTCGGAGCAACATACTCTTGGCAGGGTAAAAGCAGAAAAACAGAGCAAGAGAGGAAAGAAAAGAAGAGAATACCTGATTGATCTTCGGTTGAGATTATAAAGGGAGTATATCTTGAATTTAAATGCAGATTGATCCTAACCCTATCTCCTATTTATAATCATGATTTGCAGGGATGTCACCTCAATGACGTAAAGGTTGCAACGGCTAGTTCGAGATTAACGGCTAGTTATCCGAGTTGTTCGTTGCAGATAAGATCAAAGCAAAATATAACTCATTTATTTACAAAATCACTCCTTATATTTTGGGGGCAATTGTTAGGGCTGGATTTTTACAATACATGATCCTCACGTGTGATCCTAACCAGTGATCCTTGTTTCTTTGGCAGATAGTGATCCTCAGCAGAGTTCCAGGATCAGGATCACGGACCATCATAGGATCCTCATGATAACAGTTGCTTTCGTTGAATTTAATGTTGTTTTGCAGGACAGCTAGCAGGATCCGCTCTTAAGCACCACAATCACAGGACGCGTCTTTACAACTATAGCATGTGCTTAATCGGAGATGGACGTTGCGAAGGATATGGAAACTTGGCATGATTTAAGGGCGATAATTTAGGCTAGATTTACTTTTGTTTCTAAAGGGGTAATGAGCTGATTATTAGTCTTTTTACCTAAAATAGGTCACCTACACTTGTATATATAACACTCTTCCCCATTCGGAAGGACACACAACACAATTCTCACACGCTTAGACACTCGAAACTATAGTGATCCTTGTACTCAGCTCATTATCATCCGAAGTTGTAACTATTTTTCTTATATTAAAGTTTGGTGATCGGTAGTTGCCATCACCCGAGGTTTTTTATGCCGGAGATCATACATTGATCAAGGGCTTTTTCCTCGTATAAATCATTGTGTCTTTGCATATTTCATAGTAAAGTGATCCTTTACTTTTTCTATAAACCAAGCATCATACCCCTTTTACATAAAGTTTGGTTGCATTATCCTTGTGTGATTTTTGACCAAAACAACCGGCATAAAAAACCTCGGGTGATGGAAACTACCGATCACCAAGTGTATTGCAAAAACAATAGTGATCCTTGTACAACTTCGGAAGAAAACAAGCTCAATACATTGAATTGCTAGTGAAAGTGTGTGTTTTTGCTAAGTGTTTGTAGAGAATTCGTGTTTTGTGTGTTTTTTCTGTGGTGTGCACGAGTTGTTCCTCTAATGAGCTTGTTTCCCCTTAAAAAGATAAGAAAAAAACAACTAACTAACTTCCCGAAAAAGGTGGAAGTCACCCATGACCACCACTAACGGTTATTTCTTCAATATGCACGTGCCTAAAAGCATATTCCACGAGATTCCAGCAAAGAAGTAGTCCACTACGTCCATTATCTGCATTTACACATTAAAAACGTGACAATTGTAACAAAACATAAGTTCTGTTAAGGATCCTCGGACTCGTGATCCTCAGACTCTGGATCCTCAGACTCTCTGCATCATCCATTAAGGATCCGTGATCCATGCCCAGACTCAGGATAGATGATCCTTAGCATAAAATTCATACCCTAACATAAGTATCCCCATTATCCATATTCTGGCTCCTGCCATCGAGGATCATGTGGCTATGGAAATAGGAGAGGATTCTGCAATTATCCCTAGCGAGGATACTCAATCTCATTCAGGATCATAGATCCTCCCAATCATGAGATACTTACAACATGGAGAGATTCCTACAGGAGAAAACCCTATGGCTTTCAAAATTAAGGTATCTCAATTCACAATTTTAAATAATATGTTGTATAAACGATCTCTTGCAGGACCATATTTAAGATGCATTGAGGATCCTGAAATCCAAGAAGTTTTAAAAGACTTCCATGAAGGAGATTGTGGAAATCACACTGGGGGCAGGGCATTATTCTCAAGGATCCTGAGGACAGGATATTATTGGCCAACTATGAAGAGAGATGCTGTGGAGTATGCTAAGAAATGTGATCCTTGTCAGAGACACAGCAATATCCTTCATCAACCAGCTGAATTTTTGCATCCTATATCCTCCTCTTGGCCATTTATGAGATGGGGTATGGATATAGTTGGTAAGCTCCCTAAGGCACCTGGTGGAAAAGTGTTCATGCTTGCTATGACTGATTACTTCTCCAAGTGGATAGAGGCTGAAGCTTTTGCCCAAGTCAGAGAAAAGGAAGTTATATCCTTCATTAAAAGAAATGTTATTACTAGATTTGGTATTCCTTCTGAAATCATATGTGATAATGGTTCCCAATTTATTGGGGGCAGAACTACTAACTTTTGTGACAGCTGGGGGATTAAGATGATAACATCAACACCAGTCCACCCATAAGCTAATAGTCAGGAAGAATCATCCAATAAGATCATCATCAACAATTTGAAGAAGAAGCTTGGATCCAAAAAAGGGAAATGGGCAGAAGAGCTACCTTATGTGCTTTGGGCTGATAGGACAACCCCCAAGAATGCTACAGACCAGACTCCATTCTCTTTGGTATTTGGGGCATAATCAGTGATCCCTACAGAAATGGTGGTCCCAACTGCTAAAACAAGTATTCGTGATACTGAGGAAAACGATGAGAACTTGGTTCACGACCTGGATACTGTTAGGGCTGGATTTTTATAATACATGATCCTTACATGTGATCCTAACCAGTGATCCTTGTTTCTTTGGCAGATAGTGATCCTCAGCAGAGTTCCAGGATCAGGATCACGGACCATTATAGGATCCTCATGCTAACAGTTCCTTTCATTAAACTTAATGTCATTTTGCAGGAATATCTAGCAGGATCCACTCTTAGCATCACAATCAAGGGACGCGTCTTTACAACTTTGGCATATGCTTAATCAGAGATGAACGTTGTGAAGGATATGGAAACTTGGCATGATTTAAGGGCGATAATTTAGGCTAGATTTACTTTTATTTCTAAAGGGGTAATGAGCTGATTATTAGTCTTTTTACCTAAAATAGGCCACTCACACTTGTATATATAACACTCTTCCCCATTCGGAAGACACACAACACAATTCTCACACGCTTAGACACACATTACGATAGTGATCCTTGTACTCAGCTCATTATCATCCGAAGTTGTAACCATTTTTTGTTATATTGAAGTTGGTGATCGGTAGTTGCCATCACCCGAGGTTTTTTATGCCGGAGATCATTCATTGATCAAGGGCTTTTTCCTCGTATAAATCCTTGTGTCATTTGCATATTTCTTATCAGAGTGATCCTTAACTTTTTCAACAAACCAAGCATCATTCCCCATTTACTTAGAGTTTGGTTGCATTATCCTTGTGTGATTTTTGACCAAAACAGTTTGGCGCCCACCGTGGGGAAATTGGTGCTTCATTCATAAGAAAACTTTCTGTTCGAAATCATTTCAAAGAGTTACATGGCTTCATCATTGAAGAATACATCCACAGCGATGTCGGCAGTCAATTCATCTACTGGCATTCCACCTTTGCCTCCACCACCAGCTGGATCTCAGAAAAATGCTGAGAAGAGACCAACTTCTATCTCCTCTAAACCATCATCTTCTGCTCTAACTTCTTCTGTTCCCAGTACTAGTGATATATTTACTTTGATTTTGCAGATGAGGGATCGTATGCAGTAGCAGGATGAAACTAATGACAGGATCCTCAGAGAAATCGGAGATCTCAAAAGGCAAAAGAAAACGGCAGAGGATCATTCCCCACTAATGCCCAAATCTTTGAATTTTGATACTCCAATGATTACTTCTCAGCCATCAGAGGTCCTAGACATTCAATATATGGGTGGATCAAGAGGAGTGCATTTCAGCCCAGCAACAATGACTCAGGCATCAGGATCATATTTCCAACCGGCGGGATCCTACGCCCAGCATTTGGGATCCTTCATGAGCTTAGGATCCTCCTTTGTCCCAGGATCATCCCGGGTTCAAGGATCCTCCTTCGTTCCAGGATCATCCCAGGTTCAAGGATCCTCCTTCGTCCCAGGATCATCCCAGATTCAAGAATCCCTACAGATACCAGGATCCTTGAAGAATTTGCAAACAGGAAGCCTAGATGTCCATCAAGGAGATTTTATTCCAATGCAGACCATTGCTTCCACTGGTCCATCCATTATCCCAGAATCCCAGCAATATGGATTCACACCCAATGTTCCTAACTTGAACCCGATGGGAGGTAACACCTTAAATAATTATCTTACCACTAACCATGGATTCGTGCAGGATACAGGTATCAATCATGCTATGGCCAGGGAGTTACAGAAGCTGAAGGATATGATCTCAAGTGTTCCAGGGGTAGTCAAGCCTATCCCGGAGATTGCAGATGGAAGCCATAAGGTATCTCGTTTTGCACCACCAATTTGTGATGCAGAGGTACCCAAAAGGTTCCATATCCCTACTATGAAGCTGTATGATGGTACAACGGATCCTGAGGAGCACATAGCACAATACAGTGAGAGGATGGAGATCAATCCAATCCCAGAAAAGTTAAAGGAAGCATGCCTATGTAAAGGATTTGGATCCACCCTTACTGGATCAGCTCTTAAATGGCTGCTAAGTCTTCCCCCTTACTCTATCACTTCATTTGCTAATTTAGTTAATTTGTTCAATAATCAATTCTCTTGTAGTAGAAAATTTGAAAGATTAACTAGTGATTTATATAGGGTAACTCAAAGTCATAATGAATCATTAAGGGATTATATAACTAAATTCAGTAAAGAATCCTTGGACATTCCCAACTTGGATATGGCCACGGCTGTAGAGGCCTTCAAAATGGGATTGCTTAAGGATTCATTGTTCTATGATGATCTTGTTATGACACCATGCAGGAACCTAGATGAAGTAAGAACTCGGGCACTCAGGTTCATCCGGCTAGAGGATGACAAGAGGATCCAGGAAAGGCAAGTAGGATCCTCAAAACAGGAAAAACAAGGATCCTCTTTCAAGAACAATAAGTTCAAATCCTACCATAGAAATGACAACCAGAACGTGCATGCTGTTGACCAAGAAGAGGATGATGAGGATTATCCTCCGATTTCTGAATATTGTTTTTCTGTTGACAATCATGAACTAATCCTTGCAATGCAGAATCTAGGAGAAAAAGCCAGATGGCCCAGAAAGAATGACAAACCATCCGGGACTAAAGACAAGTCAAAGTGGTGTGCATACCACGAGGATTTCGGGCATCTAACTGAAGAATGCATCACATTAAGAAAAGAAACTGGATATCTGTTAAGCAAGGGACATTTGAAAGAATTGTTAGGAAGAAAAAAGCAAAGGACTCAGGATCCTGAAAGGATCCCTGAAAAGGCTCCAGCCCCTCCGGCGAATGCACAAGTGATCAACTTTATTTCCGGAGGATCAGATATTTGTAGTACATCCTTCTCGGCAGCCAAAAGGCATGCAAAGGAAGCAAAAATGGATAATGGAGAAAGACCTATTCGAACATCAAGTGTCTCGGAAGGAAAGACGTAACGTTTGATGAGGATGATCGCATTAACATCCAGGATCCTCATCATGATAGTTTAGTTATTACTCTCTTTATTTCTAACCATTTTGTCCGCAGGATCCTTATCGACGGAGGAAGCTCAGTAAACATTATCCAGCTCGATGTTCTAAAGAAAATGGGTATCCCAGAATCAGACATCACACCAAGATCCTCCGTACTTGTGGGATTCAGTGGAGAAACGAAGAAAACTCTGGGGGACATTAAACTCCCAATCTACGTGGAAGGATTACATAATTATCAAAAATTTTGTGTCATTGACTGTTTATCTTGTTGTAATGTTATCCTTGGCAGGCCCTGGATACATGATATGAAAGCAGTCCCATCTACCTACCATCAATGTGTGAAACTCCCTAGCCCATGGGGGATAATCAAGATCGACAGTGACCAGCAAGAGGCTAAGGATTGCTATACCTCATCCATGAAACCAACCTCGAAGCCAAGGGAGCAATAGCAATTACAGTATCCTCCAAGGAGTGTCTTGGAGGCAAGGGAACAGGATGTGGACGAAATCCTTTTGGATCCTAGTGATCCTGAATCAAAAATCTATATCGGATCAGGGATCCTTGGCGAGTTGAAAGAAGACATAATATCCTTCCTCAAAAGAAGAAAATCTACCTTTGCATGGAAACATGAAGATATGACAGGTATATCTAAGTATATTATCACTCATAAACTTGGCATTGACAGGTCTATCAAACCAATCCATCAAAAAAGGTGGAAGTTTGCACCAGAAAGGAATGCCATTATCCAAGAAGAAGTAGAGAGACTACTTCGAGCAGGTATGATCAGAGAGGTAAAATATCCAAAATGGTTAGCCAATGTGGTTGTTGTCCAAAAGAAAAACGGAAAGTGGAGGGTATGTGTCGATTTCACTGATCTGAATAAGGCATGTCCCAAGGATCCTTTCCCATTACCCCACATTGACTCCATGGTGGATGCAACGGCGGGGCATGAACTGTTAACCTTTATGGATGCATCATCTGGATTCCAACAAATTCAGATGGAGCCATCTGACCAAGAGGATACGACCTTTATGACCCCAACCGGTTTATATTGCTATATTGCCATGCCTTTTGGACTAAGAAATGCAGGTGCAACATATCAAAGGCTGGTGAATATGATGTTCAAAGACCAAATTGGACAGACTATGGAAGTGTACATAGACGATATGGTAGTAAAATCAAAGAAAGCTGAGGATCACCTAAGGGACTTGGAGGAAGCATTTGATATCCTTGATAATTATAACATGAAGCTTAATCCTTCGAAATGTCACTTTGGTGTTAAAGCAGGTAAATTTCTAGGATATATGGTAACTCAGAGGGGCATTGAAGCAAGCCCAGAACAAATTAAAGCATTGGTGAATATCAAATCCCCTGCCAATGCTAAGGATGTGCAAAGGCTAACAGGCAGGATAGCAGCTTTAAACAGGTTCATATCAAAATCCTCAGAAAGATGTAAAGAATTTTATGATATCCTAAGGAAAAACAAGAAATTTGAATGGACTGAAAAGCATGAGAATGCTTTACAAGCCCTTAAAGAATATATGTCCTCAGCACCAGCATTAATGAAACCCGGAAAAGGAGATGTGTTATCCTTATACCTAGCGGTATCCTCAACCGCTGTAAGTGCTGTCCTTGTTAAGGATCACGAAGGTACACAACATCCTATTTACTATGTAAGTAAGAGTTTACTTGATGCAGAATCCAGGTACTCACACCTTGAGAAACTTATTCTAGCATTAATTATGGCATCAACTAAGTTAAGACATTATTTTGAAACCCACACTATTGTTGTTAGAACTAATTTTCCAACCCACACTAATGGATCCTATGCTGTTAAAGGTGAAAAACTAACCAAATATTTAGAGATAGTCAAAGAATTGGCACTCTCTTTTGTTTCCTTCAGTTTAACACAGGTACCAAGGGAGGAAAATACAGAAGCTGATGCATTGGCCAACCTAGGATCATCCTTGAAGATCCCAGAGGATATAAGTATCCCCATCATCCATATCCTAGCTCCTGCTATTGAAAATCAGGTGGCCATGGAAATAGAAGAGGATACTGCAATGATCCCTAGTGAAGAAGCTCAATCTTATTCAGGATCATGGATCTCACCAATCATGAGATACTTGCAACACGGGAAGATTCCTATGGGGGAAAATCCTAAAGCTTTCAGGATTAAGGTATCTCAATTCACAATCTTAAATAATATGCTATATAAACGATCTCTTGCAGGACCATATTTAAGATGTATCGAGGATCCTGAAATTCAAGAAGTATTGAGAGACTTCCATGAAGGAGATTGTGGAAACCACACTGGGGGCAGGGCATTGTTCTCAAGGATCCTTAGAACAGGATACTACTGGCCAACTATGAAACGGGATGCTGTAGAATATGCTAAGAAGTGTGATCCTTGTCAAAGACACAGCAATATCCTTCATCGGCCAGCTAAATTTTTGCATCCAATACCATCCTCCTGGCCATTCATGAGATGGGGGATGGATATAGTTGGCAAGCTCCCTAAAGCACCTGGTGGAAAAGTATTTATGCTTGCCATGACCGACTACTTCTCCAAGTGGATAGAAGCTGAAGCTTTTGCTCAAGTCAGAGAAAAGGAAGTTATATCCTTTATTAAGAGAAACATTATAACCAGATTTGGCATTCCTTTTGAAATTGTATGTGATAATGGTTCCCAATTCATTGGGAGCAGAACCACTAACTTTTGTGACAGTTGGGGAATTAAGATGATAACATCAACACCAGTCCATCCACAAGCCAATGGTCAAGCAGAATCATCCAACAAGATCATTATCAACAATCTGAAGAAGAAGCTAGGATCCAAGAAGGGGAAATGGGCAGAGGAATTGCCTTATGTGCTATGGGCTGATAGAACAACTCCCAAGAATGCCACTGGTCAAACACCCTTCTCTTTAGTATTTGGGGCAGAAGCAGTGATCCCAACAGAAATGGTGGTTCCAACTGCTAGAACAAGTACTCGTGATCCTGAAGAGAATGCTGCAATCTTAGCTCAAGACTTGGATACTATTGAGGAAATCAGGGATTTGGCTAGGATAAGGATGGCAAGCTACCAATAAAGAATGGCTGGTGCTTACAATAAAAATGTCAGGATAAGGAAGTTCCAAGTCGGGGATATGGTGTTGAGAAAAGCATTCCAAAACACTATCAATCCTGCTGACGGAAAATTAGCACCAAAATGGGAAGGCCCTTACTTGATTGAAGCTGAAGCAGGAAAAGGGGCATATAGATTGCTAACCATGGAAGGAAATTTGTTACCTAGAGCCTGGAATGCTGTTCACCTAAAGAAATATTTCATGTGAACAGGATCCTCCAAGCATATGATCCTTACATTGGAAGCATCCTCGAAGGATCCCGGCGACATTAGTGATCCTTTACTCTGGTAAAATCCTTATCCCAAAACTTTTCCATTTTCTTATTTTTACCTAAGGATAAGGATCACGTATCCTTCATCCTTCTCTCACGAGAATTCGAGTTATGATAGTCCAGGTATCTTCAGCATATCGTTAAAGATCTTCAAAAGCACCACAGATCCTTGGGTTCAACCCCAGTTATCCTTGGGCTTGTCCCCAGTTTTCGCCAGTAGCGCACGATGATCCTGGTATAGTTCACGTCTTTGGGACCAGTACCCACTTTCGGGGCTGACAACCTCATCGTACTGGCTATACCCAGGATCCTACGTATAATGGTAGACGTACCATACATCCGTTCCTAAGGTTTCAAACGTTTTCACGTTAGCTAAGGTTTTGGCATTTTCATGTCACTAAGATTGGATAGTCGCCAGTAAGGGCCATACTCCAGTTTACATACGATCCTTGGGCTTGTCCCCAGTTATCCTTCGGGCTTGTCCCCAGTGATCCTTTGGGCTTGTCCCCAGTTATCCTTTGGGCTTGTCCCCAGTTACTAACTTATCTTTTATATTGGCTTAGTCCGAAGTTATATTCCATTTTTCAGGTTTTCGAAGTTAAACAAATAAGGATCCTTAATCCTTATTACCCATTAAAATCTCATCTACGGTTATCTTGATTAAAGGTTAGGATCCTAACTTGGATCCTCAGGTATGATCATTGACTATTTTGATTATACTCATTATTCTGAACAACCCTTACACTTTGACAACTAAACCTATGATCCTTGAAATAAATTGCTTTGAAAATTTCCAATGATAGGATATTTGATCTAGGATCATATCCTAAATTTATTAAACGTGATTTGCTCAACTTCTGTTATTCTAACAAATATATTTCTAAAATAATTTGACAACAAAAGGATAAATAAAGGATGACGAAACAAGGTAAGCCAGAAAGATTAAAGTTATTTTATTAACAAAGGATCTTAAACCCTTTCAAAAAAAGTTGTCAAAATTGCCAACCCACGTTTCTACCAGCAAAACGTGGCCCGTCCACATGGGTTGGCAAAGGGTGTCCATTGTCTATGCGGTCATAGCAGGTGCAGGAAATTAAAAGCGGCAGGATCACAAAGGCTTCATCCCCCAAACAGAGGATCCCTCCACCATTTGCGATCCTACCTATTGTTCAAAGGATCCATGATCCTTAACCCTAAAAACTATTGTTTAAGTTACAGACCATAAATTGTTTCAAAACATCACAACCACAAAAAAAAACCACTACCAAACTTAAAAAATTGGGCTCCGGCCTAGTCTCGAAATATCCATCATCGCCCAATCCTGCAGCTCAAACCTTTGCTGCTCCATCTCCACCCTGATCCTTGCCAGCCTCACCACCTTCCAGCATTAGGATCTCCTCAGCTTCGTCCTCGTCCTCCAGCTCTGCCAATCTTGCCTTCCAACCCTCCACGTCCCATGAGCTTTTATCAAAGGCAGGATCCTGAGCCTCCGCAGCCATCTGCAGTTGTATCTTATACATAGCTATTGCGGCAGAGACCTTGGCATCCTGGGTGATCTCCTGCTTCTCATCATCCATGTTGACCAGCATTTGAGCAGCTTCATCCTTTGTAGCCCGGAGCTCCTTCTCAAGATCAGCAATCTTGAGATCCTTCAGCGCATCCATCTGTTGGAGGTCGGCAATTTGGCGGTCCTGATCCTCAACATGGCCAAGATATGTTTCTATTTCAGCGAGTTTCTGCAGAAAGGGAAAAGGGTAAGTTCAGGACCAGGTGATCCTCAAAGAAGCAGGATATACAGGCAGGATATTAAAGCAGGATATTCAAGCAGGATAACCAACAGGGGCAATGATCCTTACTTCATTAACATAATCAAGAAACTGCTGGCGGAGCAGGGGAAATCCTTGAAGATCCTCAGAAGCCTTTCTCTTTTTCCCCTTACCCCTAATAGGTGCTTTAGGGGCCGAAGCAGATGGACTGGCAGCAGGGGTCTTCTTCCTTGTAGACTTAACATTGGCAAGCTCGTCAATACCAAACTTGGAGGCAGACTTGACAGATTTCCCAGCGCCTACACCATCAAAATAAGATAAGTACTTTAATAATTTAAAAAATCCTACATAGAACTACTTTTTAATGAGGATACTTACTTGACATTGTGGCAGATGCGGAGGATACTTCCTGTGAATCTTGAATGGCAACTTGAAAACTTCTTGTCTCCGGATCAAGCTTCTTGAAGGCCAAAACCTCTCTTTTGCCGCAGGTGTCAGCTTCAGATAAGAGATGGAGATAGCTGCACAATAAACAAAAAACAAAGAAAGACATTAGTGATCCTCATCATAAGAGACAAGTCTGATGGTGATCCTCCCAGGATCCTCTATCCTACCATGAGTAGCCCACTCCTTGGGCAGATCCTTCCCATTAGGGATGGTATCCCTCCTAACAAAGAAGAATCGTCGCTTCCAATTGGTATCATTCTTGGTGACCTTAAGAACAGGGTGATCCTCCCCAGCTCTCCGTTTCAACAAATATCGACAGGATGCAAACGTTGTGAGATCATACATCTCAGCTAGCTCCGCCATTCCTAAATCAATCCCTTCTTGCTCAATGATCCTTTCCAGGGTATACAAAACCCTCCAGATCATCGGCATGGCTTGGATATAAGACATGCCGGTCAGGGAAAAGAAGGATTGGGTGAAAGCTGGAAAAGGATACGAATATCCTATGGTAAACGGAGTTACAGGAAAAGCTACCCATGTGTCAGAAACAAAATCACTTAGAGCGGTGGGAGTGAAAGACTTGAAGATAGTATCCGCCGGAAAGCAGTGACGGATCCTATCGATGTGAGCATCGGTGAAGCAACACCTCTCAGTAGGAGAGTCCTTGATAATCCCTTGACCTTTCAAGGAGCTGTTCTTCTTGTGATCCTTGTGAGGGGAATTCCGGAGCAACATATTCACAGAAGAATAGAAACAGAGGAGCAGAAAAACAGAGTAAGAGAAGGAAGGAAGAAAAGAGGAGAATACCTTATCGATCTTCGGACGAGATTATAAAGGGAGTATATCTTGAATTTAAATGCAGATTGATCCTAACCCTATCTCCTATTTATAATCATGATCTGCAGGATTGTCACGTCTATGACGTAAGGGTTGCAACGGCTAGTCCGAGTATAACGGCTAGTTATCCGAGTCGTTCGTTGCAGATAAGATCAAAGCAAAATATAACTCATTTATTTACAATATCACTCCTTATATTTTGGGGGCAATTGTTAGGGCTGGATTTTTATAATACATGATCCTTACATGTGATCCTAACCAGTGATCCTTGTTTCTTTGGCAGATAGTGATCCTCAGCAGAGTTCCAGGATCAGGATCACGGACCATTATAGGATCCTCATGCTAACAGTTGCTTTCATTAAACTTAATGTCATTTTGCAGGAATATCTAGCAGGATCCGCTCTTAGCATCACAATCAAGGGACGCGTCTTTACAACTTTGGCATATGCTTAATCAGAGATGTACGTTGTGAAGGATATGGAAACTTGGCATGATTTAAGGGCGATAATTTAGGCTAGATTTACTTTTATTTCTAAAGGGGTAATGAGCTGATTATTAGTCTTTTTACCTAAAATAGGCCACTCACACTTGTATATATAACACTCTTCCCCATTCGGAAGACACACAACACAATTCTCACACGCTTAGACACACATTACGATAGTGATCCTTGTACTCAGCTCATTATCATCCGAAGTTGTAACCATTTTTTGTTATATTGAAGTTGGTGATCGGTAGTTGCCATCACCCGAGGTTTTTTATGCCGGAGATCATTCATTGATCAAGGGCTTTTTCCTCGTATAAATCCTTGTGTCATTTGCATATTTCTTATCAGAGTGATCCTTCACTTTTTCAACAAACCAAGCATCATTCCCCATTTACTTAGAGTTTTGTTGCATTATCCTTGTGTGATTTTTGACCAAAACAGATACTATAGAAGAAATCAGGGATCTGGCTAGGATAAGGATGGCCAGTTATCAACAAAGAATGGCTGGTGCTTACAAGAAAAATGTCAGGATCAGGAAGTTCCAAATTGGTGATATGGTGTTAAGAAAAGCATTTCAAAATACCACCAATCCTGCTGATGGAAAGTTGGCACCAAAATGGGAAGGCCCTTACTTGATTGAAGCTGAGGCAGGAAAGGGGGCATATCGATTGCTAACAATGGAAGGTGATTTGCTACCTAGAGCCTGGAATGTTGTCCATTTGAAGAAATACTTCATGTGAGCAGAACCCATGATCCTCACATCATAAGTATCCTTGAAGGATCCTTAGAGCACAGATGATCCTTACTTTGGTAACACTCTAATCTCAAACTATTTCATTTCTTTACTTTCTCATATAAGGATAAGGATCCTGCATCCTTTATCCACCTTTCACGTGATTCTGAGTTTTGAAGGTTCAGGTATCCTTAGCAAAAGCATGGTTATCCACAAAAGCAACCAGTTACTTGGGTTTGACCCCAGTTATTTGGGCTTGACCCCAGTTCCGCCTATAGCGCATGATGATCCTGGTATAGTTCATGGCAGTGGGACCAGTACTCGCTTTAGGGGCTGATAATTCCATTGTACTGGCTATACCTAGGATCCTACGTATAATGGTAGACGTACCATACATCCGTTCCTAAAGTTTCTAACGTTTTCACGTTAGCTAAGGTTTTGGCATCTTCATGCCACTAAGTTTGGATAGTCGCCAGTTAGGGCCATACTCCAGTTTACACACGATCCTTGGGCTTGTCCCCAGTTATCCTTGGGCTTGTCCTCAGTTATCCTTGGGCTTGTCCCCAGTTATCCTTGGGCTTGTCCCCAGTTATCCTTTGGGCTTGTCCCCAGTTGCTAACTTTTATCTTATATTGGTTTAGTCCCAAGTTATGTTCTATTTCAGGTCTTTGAAGTTAAACAACCAAGGTTCCTTGATCCTTACTTCTTACTAAGGTTTGCCTAATGGTTATCCTGGTTATAGTATTAAGGGTTGGGATCCTAACTTGGATCCTCAGGTATGATCCTTAACTATTTTAATTTTGTTCATTGTTTATTTGAATAACCCTTGTACTTTGACAACTGAACTTATGATCCTTAAAATATACTACTTTTTGGAATTTTTCAACTGTAGGATATTTGATTGTGGATCATATCCTAAATATTTTTTTTTATCTAATTTGTTCAACTTTTCTTATTTAGACAGTTGTATATCAGAACAATTGAAAATTAAAAGGATATACGAGGATAACAACACAAGATAAGCCAAAAAAGATTAAAGTTATTTTATTAACAAAAGTTTAACCATCAAAAGTTGTCAAAATTGCCAACCCACGTTTCTACCAGCAAAACGTGGCCCGTCCACATGGGTTGGCAACGGGTGTCCATTGTTTATGCGGTTATAGCAAGTGCAGGAAATTAAAGGCGGCAGGATCACAATGGCTTCATCCCCCAAGCAGAGGATCCCTCCACCATTTGTAATCCTACCTATTGTCCAAAGGATCCTGGATCCTTAACCCTAAAACTATTGTTCAAGTACAGACCATAATTGTTTTAAAAACATCACAACCACAAAAGAACTACTACCAAACCTAAAAAAATGGGCTCCGGCTATGTCTAGAAATGTCCATCATTGCCCATTGTTGCAGCCTACACCTTCGCTGCATCACCATCTCCAGCTCCACTAGCTTCACCACCATGATCCTTGCCACTGCCTCCAGCCTCGATTGTTAGGATCTCCTCAGCCTCCTCCTCGTCGTCCAGCTCAGCCAGCCTTGCCTTCCAGCCTTCCACATCCCAGTTGCTCTTGTCGAAGTCAGGATCCTGAGCTTCCAAGGCCATCTGCAATTTGGTCTTGTACATAGCTATGGTAGCAGAGACTTTAGCATCCTGGGTGATCTCATGCTTCTCGTAATCAGCATTGATCAGAACCTTGGCCGTTTCAGCTTTGGCATTTTGAAGGTCTTTTTGGAGGTCGGCAATCTTAAGATCCTTGAGCAATGCAACTTGCTAGAGGTCAGCAATCTTCCTGTCCGGCTCCTCGACATGCCCAACATAGTCTTCAATCTTGGCAAATTTCTGCAAAAAAGACAAAGCAGTTCAAGATCAGGTGATCCTCAAACAGGCTGGATACCTAAGCAGGGACAGTGATCCTCACCTCGTTGAAGTATTCAATGAACTGGTGGCGAATCAGTGGCAAGCCCTGCAGATCCTCAGCTTCAGAGGCTTTTCTTTTCTTGCCACCCCTTCCTTTAGCGGGTGCCTTGGGGATCGAAGCAGTTGGGCTGGCAGGAAGTTTCTTCTTGGAGGATCGTACGTTGTCCAGATCGGTCACGCTGAACTTGGAGGCAGACTTTGAGGATTTTCCGGCACCTGCACATTCAAAGCAAGATAAGTATCCTTATCCTATTTCTATTAAACTATTTATTCAAGTTTTTAATTATACAAAAAGCAGGATACTTACTTGACATGGTGACTGAGCCTGAGGATACCTCTTGTGAATCCTGGGTGATTGTCTTGAATGATCTTGTTTCAGGACCGAGTCTTCTGAAGGCAGCAAGCTTTTCCTCAGTGACAGGAGATGGTATGAGGTGTGAAACAGAGACAGCTGTACAACAAAAAACAAAAGGGTGTTAGTGATCCTAATACAACGATAAGGTTACTTGGTGATCCTTCTTAGGATCCTCTACCCTACCATGGGTGGTCCACTTTCTTGGTAGATCCTTCCCGTTTGGGATAGAATCTCTTCTGACAAAGAAAAAGCATTGTTTCCAGTTTGTATCATTCTTGGTGGCTTTAAAAATGGGGTGCTCTTCACCGGGTTTTCGCTTGAAGAGATATCGGTGGGATCCAAACGTAGTGAGATCATACATCTCGGCCAACTCCGACATTCCTAGGTCAATCCCTTCCTTCTCAATGATCCTTTCAAGGGTATGTAAAACCCTCCAGATCATTGGCATAGCTTGGATATAAGAAATGCCAGTTAGAGAGAAGAAGGATTGGGTAAAGGCTGGAAAAGGATAGGTATATCCTATGGTGAACGGGGTAACAGGAAAGGCAATCCAAGTTTCAGAGACGTAATCGCTTAAAGCAGTGGGATCAAAGGATTTGAAAACGGTGTTCGCCGGAAAACAATAGCGGATTCTATCAATTTGTAGATCGGTGAAACAGCAGCGTTATTTTGCGGAATCTTTGATGATCCCTTGACTTTTCAAATGGTTGTTCTTCTGGTGATCCTTAGCGGGAGAGTTCCGAAGCATCATTTTTGACGAGATGATGGTAAAGGAAGTAAAACAGAGTAGGAGAAGGAAGAAGAAGAAAAGAGAATACCTGATTGATCTTCGGATGAGAATTTAAAGGGAGTTTCTCTTAGATTTAAATGCAAATTGATCCTATCTCTAAATCCTATTTATAATCATGATCTTGCAGGGTAGTCACTTCTGTGACGTCAGATATGCAACGGCTAGTCCATGTTTAACGGCTAGTTATCCGTTAGCTAGTTGCGGATAAGATCAACAAAATATAACTCATTTATTTTACATAATCACTCCTTATATTTTGGGGGCAATTGTTAGGGGAGGATTTCCTAATGACCTGTGATCCTCAAGTGTTATCCTGTTTGGTGATCCTTACTTCTGTGACAGATAGTGATCCTCGGAAGTGCTTCAGGATCAGGATCATGGATCATCCTAAGGATCCTTATACTAATGATTGTTCACTTTGAATTCGGTATTGTTTTGCAGGAGTACTGGTGTGGACTTGGTCATGGCAATATTCCTGGAGCATATTCCCTTCAATTCTGCACGTGCTTGACCATTGTGAACGTTGTGGAGAACGTGGGGAGAAGGCACGAAATGCGGACAGTTAGTTAGGCTAGATATTTTCTATTTTTAAAGGGGATAGCGAGCTATTTTTAGAACACTTGGCTATTTTTTGGTTACACACACTCGTACAACTACACTCACCAGCTCTCGGCAAAACACTTAGCAATTTTCATACATTTCTACACGATACACTATAGTGATCCTTGTACTTAGCTCGCTATCATCCGAAGTTGTAAAAGAATTATTGTTCAATTTGAGTTGGTGATCGGTAGTTTCCATCACCCGAGGTTTTTTATGCCGGAGATCATTCATTGATCAAGGGCTTTTTCCTCGTATGAATCTTTGTGTCACTTGTGCAATTTATTTATGAGTGATCCTCATTGTTGTTTACCAATTCAAGCATCATAACCCGTATCAGAGAGTTTGGTTACATTACCTGTTAGGGGAGGATTTTCTAACAATTAGTGATCCTTATTTGCTATCCTAATAATGATCCTTACTTCTGTGACAGATAGTGATCCTCAGAAGAGCTTTAGGATCAGGATCATGGATCACCCTAAGGATCCTCATACTAACGATTGGCTGTTTGTGTTTACTATTGTTTTGCAGGAGTATTGAGCTTGACTTGGTCTTGGCAACGTTACTATGGAATATTCCACGGGTATTTCGCACACATTTGAATAGAAATGGACGTTGTGGAGAACGTGGGATGTCACACCCCCAAAATCCACCTGCGGAGTACTACCGCTTGGAGGCGTGACTGACCAGGATCCAGCCACCAATCATACTGAACAAGCATATAAACAGTTATAAAAGTTTAACCAATACGATTGGTGTTTCTAAACAAACAAGTTTAAGTTGCAAGCGGAAGCATAAGTCTTAAAGTTAAAACATAAGTTCAAATGGTTTCAAGTTTAACATAGTACGCAGCAATCCGTGTCCCACAACGACTCTCCTCCATGCAAGCTCCAGCTGAGTACCTAAGGTCCTGCAAAGCATGTAGTAACGAGTCAACAACTAGTTGAGTGAGTTCACAGTTGGGTGTTCGTTTTTAATTGTTTCGAAAACAGTTTCCTTTATCTGGCATCCTGCCGTGGGGGTTACCCCATAGTTTAAAAACGTGACTTGTTCATTCCCAGTTACTCCGGCATTCCAGCCGTGGGGGCTACCCCATGTTAGTTATCAGGCATTTCGGCCGTGGGGGCTACCCCATGCGTACACTAGACTTGTTACCATATCGACTGCTGACTGTAGTCATGTTTATGTGCCCTGAAAACATCAATGTCTATCATCATTGACGTGCCCCAGATCCATTAGTTCACGCCCGCCCTCTGCGGCACGGTGTGAGGTTTGTCAGACCTAAATAGCGCTATCTAACTAATGACCCGCTCGCCATTGGCCCGGCGATTAAGTCGATACAAAAAGGAGGGACTTCGTGATAGAGTTTTAGTCTAGTACGAGTTATCCGTCCATCCGGACGAGGAATCACATTCCTGAACCATAGCCGTCCTACCCAAGGAGGACGAGGAATCCACGTTCCTTTACCCCGTTCCCAACCCAGGGAATCCCATGCTTTGTAGAGGATGTGAACTCACCTTGGTTTGCTCGGTAGTAACACAGAAAGTCAATCAAATTGCAGGTAATCAATTAGGTCCTATCACAGATATTATTCGTATCAGATTCAAGCCAAGCAGTGCACGTATGTTCAACACGTATTGTACACAGGTCATAATCATGGCAACACGTTTAACATTAACAGTTCACAGTTAACAGTCAAACACAATCCAAAGTCCAAGAGTGAGGCCCTAACAGTTGGGCTCGTGATAACAGGCCCAAACAATACGTCAACAGTAACACAGAAGTCCATAAGCCTGGCCCATTGATTAGGCCCGTAACTAAGCAAGCCCATAGTGAGGTTTCGAGTCGCAACCGGACTCGCAAACATGGTTTCGAGTTGTGTCGTCTATGCTGGTCGTTGGTGGTTGCGAGTCGCAACCTATGTCGCAACCACGGTCTCGGCTGGTCATGTTATGATCTCGAGTCGCAACAGGACTCGCAACCTGTGGTCTCGGTTCATCATGCTGTGGTGGCGAGTCGCAACCAGGTGTTCTTGACTCGCAACTGGTGTCGTAACCTGGAGATTTCGAGTCGCAACCGGAGGTCTCGACTCCCCAACAGTTGCTGATTCTGCACAGATTGTACTATCCAATAGAATTTGAATGTCATGCAACACAATATTGTACTATCCACTAAACATGTTTTGTTGTCTAACCATTCATGAAATCAGATCAAACAAGCAGAATTCAAACATTCAAGGCACATTCAAGTTGTTCTTCATGTTCTTCAAACATTCAAACACATATTCACCATGTTCAACCCTTGTTCAAGCAAAAATCATGAACTATAACTCACTAATATGCACCCTATTATAACAAGCATATTCATTTAATGGTTTCAATCCTCACACATGCAAACCGATTTCAGAAATTCCCTTATTCAAACACTATCATGAACACAACCTTCTAGCATAAACAAGTCATTCGGATTTAAACCCATACAAAGCCGATTATAACATTTCATCATCTCACAATATCATTATTCGACAACAAACAACTATTTTCTATCTAGCAAACATCTTTATCATAGATAGACAATCATCATGCCAACACATATTATCATTCAACCTCATTACACATCAACAACAAACCGAAATACAATATGAGTCACTAACCGGTTAAGAGGTATGAAAGGTGAACTCCAAATGTTGATTTCCAAGCTTGAATCCAAAGGTCAAGTGTGAGCCGGTTACTTGGAGTGTGTTTATGTTGCTTAGGGTTTTGTAGGAGAGAAGATAGGAGAGTGTGTGTGTGTTGGTTGTCCAAGAAAATGGCAAAGATGGTTACAAGTATAATATATATACTTGTTTCACACATGCACCCTAAAGGGCTTACTAGCCGGTTAGAGGAGGTCACGGCCCAAAGGCCCAAATCGGTCACTATTCACTCGAGACCTCATGGTCTCGAGTCGGGTCCTTTGTTCTCGGTCGAGTTCTCGGCTCACATATAACACGTACATATATATATACAAATGCACACACATAACAAAGCACATATCACATAAAAGGTTCACGTTTATCATTAAGTTTAATCAGTTAACTAGTCACATAACGTACAAGTATGCTACATCGAGGCACAAGAAAGGTTCTAAATTTCGAGTTGTCACATCATCCCCAAGTTGAAAGAAATTTCGTCCCGAAATTTGATGACACTCACTGAGGAAGCTAGTCAAGTTGTATGGTTTTCCCGGTTTTCCTGGGGTGTCACATCCACCCCCCGTTGATCTGGAATTTCGTCCCGAAATTCCGTAGCTTCAGCCTCAGTAGCGGTTGTACTGTTCTCAAACAGTTGGGGATACTCTTGTTTCATCCAATCTTCGCGCTCCCAGGTGAACTCTGGGCCGCGACGTGAGTTCCAACGAACTCGAACGAGAGGTATTCTAGTGCTCTTGAGGACCTTAACATCTCGGTCCGTAATCTCGACTGGTTCCTCGACGAATTTCAACTGTTCGTCGATCGTGAGTTCCTTCAGAGGAACTACGTGGGTCTCATCTGACAGACACTTCTTCAGATTCGACACATGGAATACGTTGTGAACTGCACCGAGTTCTGCTGGTAGGTTCAGTCTATAGGCCACCTTGCCTATTTTCTCCATGATTTCAAAAGGTCCAACGTATCGTGGGTTGAGTTTGCCTCGTTTACCAAAACGAACCACGCCCTTCCAGGGTGAAACTAGGCAACGCAACCTGGAGCTCAAGTGGTTTCCTGCCCTTATCGGCGTAGGCCTTCTGACGGTCTCGAGCGGCCGCCATGCGTTGTCGTATTTGAGCAATCCGCTCAGTAGTGTCTACCACATGTTCTGGACCAGTGATTTGACTATCCCCCACCTCTGCCCAACAAAGAGGTGACCGGCATTTACGTCCGTATAATGCCTCAAACGGAGCTGCTTTAATGCTAGTGTGGTAGCTGTTATTATACGAGAATTCCACGAGTGGCAGATGCCTTTCCCAACTGTTGCCAAAGTCGATTACACATGCACGTAGCATGTCTTCTAAGGTTTGAATAGTGCGCTCGGACTGCCCGTCCGTCTGTGGGTGATACGCTGTGCTCATATCTAGACGTGAGCCAAAAGATTTATGCATTGATTGCCACAACTCTGAGGTAAAACGCGCGTTTCGATCTGAGATAATAGAAGTGGGCACCCCGTGCCTCGAAACAACTTCCTTGAGATATATTTCCGCTAGAGTGGAGAATTTATCTGTTTCCTTAATTGCCAAGAAGTGTGCGGACTTTGTAAGTCGATCCACAATCACCCAGATAGTATCGTTTCCGCGCTGTGATCTAGGTAGGCCAGTAACGAAATCCATGGAAATTTGCTCCCATTTCCATTGTGGTATCTCTGGTTGTTGGAGTAGGCCTGAGGGTTTCTGATATTCCGTCTTGACTCGCGCACAAGTCAAACACTTGCTGACGTAAGTTGCTATGTGGGCCTTCATGCTAGGCCACCAATACGTAGTTTTAATATCGTGGTACATCTTGTCCGAACCAGGGTGTACCGAGTAGCGAGATTTGTGTGCTTCATCCATCACAAGTTCTCGTAAGTCGCCATAGAGTGGGACCCAAATGCGTCCTGTTACGTAGTAAGCACCGTCTTCCTTCTGCTCTAAGCGTTGCCTTGACCCTCGTAGGGCTTCAGCTCTAACGTTTTCTGGTTTCAGTGCTTCTATCTGAGCAGCTCGTATTTGCGAAGGTAGACTAGAATGGATCGTGAGTTGTAGAGCTCTTACGCGCTTAGGCGCGGTGTCCTTTCGACTTAGGGCGTCTGCCACAACATTGGCCTTGCCCGGGTGATACCTGATAGAGCACTCGTAATCATTCAGCAGCTCGACCCATCGTCGTTGCCGCATATTCAGTTCCTTCTGCTTGAATATGTGCTCTAGGCTCCTGTGGTCGGTGTAGATGGCACACTTGGTTCCGTACAGGTAATGCTGCCATAACTTAAGTGCGAAAACAACAGCTCCCAGCTCCAAATCATGTGTAGTGTAGTTCTTCTCGTGAACTTTGAGTTGTCGTGAGGCGTAGGCTATGACTTTATCTCGTTGCATCAATACACAACCAAGACCTTGAATTGATGCATCACAGTAAACCACAAAATCTTCTGTGCCCTCTGGCAATGAAAGGATAGGTGCACTACAAAGTCTATCCTTTAGATGCTGAAAAGCTAACTCTTGTGCATTTCCCCAATGATAGACAACGCCTTTCTGCGTTAACAAGGTGAGAGGCTGCGCGATCTTAGAAAAATCCTTAATGAATCTCCTGTAGTAACCTGCCAATCCCAAGAATTGGCGAATCTCCTTTGGTGTACGAGGCGCAGGCCAGTTCTTAATAGAGTCCACTTTGGATGGATCAACGTGAATCCCATCCTTGTTCACCACATGTCCTAGGAAATGGACTTCTCGAAGCCAGAAGTCGCATTTCGAGAACTTTGCGTAAAGCTGTTCCTTCTGAAGGAGTTCCAAAATAAGCCGTAGATGCTGTTCGTGCTCCTCTTCGCTCTTAGAATAGATCAGGATGTCGTCGATGAAGACTATAACGAATTTGTCCAGATACGGCTTGCAAACTCGGTTCATCAAGTCCATGAAAACTGCGGGTGCGTTTGTCAGCCCAAACGGCATGACCAAAAACTCATAGTGCCCATATCGAGTCCTAAAGGCTGTCTTAGAGACATCCTCTTCCCGAACTCTCAGCTGGTGATATCCCGATCTCAGGTCGATCTTTGAATAGTAACTCGACCCCTGCAACTGGTCGAACAAGTCGTCAATGCGCGGTAGAGGATAACGATTCTTCACAGTCACCTTGTTGAGTTCACGATAGTCAATACACATTCTGAAGGTACCGTCCTTCTTCTTCACAAATAGTACTGGAGCTCCCCAAGGCGATGAACTAGGACGAATAAAACCTTTATCCAGGAGTTCTTGTAGTTGCGTGGAGAGTTCTTCCAACTCGGATGGAGCTAAACGATAAGGTGCACGGGCTATAGGCGCAGCTCCAGGAGCTAGTTCAATCTGAAACTCGACTTGGCGATGGGGCGGAAGACCAGGTAATTCCTCAGGGAATACCTCAGGATAGTCACGTACAACTGGAAAATCTTCTAGCTTCTTCTCTTTCTCTGTGGAATCAGTAACAAGAGCCAAAATCGCAGTGTGGCCCTTCCGTAAGCACTTCTGGGCCTTAAGAAGAGAGATGATGTTCTCAACAGCACTTCTCTTGTCGCCGCGAATCATGAGAGGTTCACTACCTAAACCAGGAATACGAACGATCTTCTCGTTGCAAAGAATCTCTGCTCGGTGTTGGGATAACCAATCCATCCCAATGACAACGTCGAAACTACCCAAGACGATAGGGATAAGGTCAATAGAGAAGGTCTGGTTAGCGAGGATAAGCTGGCAACCTTTGACTACGTGTGAGGCCTCCAAACTCTTACCATTAGCTAGCTCTACAGTGTGCTTGTCGCTCAGGGGTGTTGGAATACGCTTAAGCATTTTACTAACTTCTAGTGACACGTAGCTAGTATCGGCACCCGAATCAAATAAAACTGTAACATAAAAGTCGTCGAGAAGGAACTTACCCGTCACAACGTTGGGATCATTCCTTGCTTCACCTTGACCAATCACAAACACTCGTCCCCTAGCACCATTGTTGTTGTTGTGGTTCCCATTGTTACCAGTCCCCTGATTGTTGTTGTTGTTCTGGTTCAGTTGGGGACAATCTTTCTTGAAGTGGCCTTCAGCTCCACACTGAAAGCATCCTTTGTTGTTTCCCTGCTGTTGTCGCTGGTTCTGCTGAGGTTGCTGACGATTCTGATTGGCGGGGTATGCGCTCCTGCAATCCTTTGCAACGTGACCAGGCTTGTTGCACCGATGACAGTTGCCCCTGGTGCATGGCCCACTGTGGTGTAGGTTGCAACGATTGCATTTGGGGTGATTCCCCTTGTACCCACCATGACTTTGACCACCAGACGATTGCTGACTGGGGCTCTTGTGGTCGTCAGTCTTTCTCTGCTGAGACTGAGATTGCACAGAAGTTGAACCCTTGCTTGAAGTTCCATCCCATTTCCGTTTGTTCTCACTAGAAGTACCAGAAGTAGTTGCAGCACCTATGCGCTTGGGTAACTTGTTCTGCTCCACCGCCTGATCAGTGAGACGGTGAGCCAACTGTACAACCTGCTGGATAGTAGTCAAGTTTGCCGAAGTCACATGACTTTGGATCTCTGGCACCAAGCCCTTGAGATAGAGTTCAATTCGCTTATACGGAGGGTCCACCATAGTAGGACACAATAGGGCAAGCTCATGCGATCTCTTAGTGTATGCCTCAATCTCTGACCCCGTCATCTTGAGATTGTAGAACTCATCTTCCAGCTTGTGAATGTCATCACGACTGCAGTATTCCTCCCTGATCATTTCCTTGAAATTCTCCCATGGGGTGGCGTTGGCAGCAACCAACCCCAGCATTTGCACTTGAGCATTCCACCACGTGAGGGCCAAACCCTCGAGAGTACCAGTAGCATACTTTACCCTGCGCGCTTCAGGGCATTCACACATTTCGAACACAGATTCCAGTTTCTCAAACCAGTGTAGGAGACCTACTGCTCCTTCAGTTCCGCTAAAAGTAGTGGGTCGGCAGTCCATAAAGGTCTTAAAAGTGCACACCGGTGCCTGAGCATATTGACCTCCTGCGTGTGCAGCTGCGAGTGCTGCGGCAACTCGCTCGTTGATCAAAGCCGTCAACTGGGCTTGTGTCATGTTAACGCGTCCAGACATGATTCTTCATAACAAGAGTAATACGAGTGAGAGAGGTTCGCGAAAGTACGATAGTAGGATAGAGTAAGCACGCACGTGTTCAAGCAACAGTAGTTATACTAATCAAGCATACCATGAGCAATGTACTACGTAACTAACAAGTAGGCAATATACACATATCATATTACCTAGTATGTCGAGCCTTGCATGCGGAGTGAAGTGTCGTTGTGGACCGTTGAGCACTGTACCGGTTATAGCCTGGTTTTAACAAAAACGTTTCTCTTTTATTAAAACCTAGTTCACTATAACCAATGGCTCTGATACCAATCTGTCACACCCCCAAAATCCACCTGCGGAGTACTACCGCTTGGAGGCGTGACTGACCAGGATCCAGCCACCAATCATACTGAACAAGCATATAAACAGTTATAAAAGTTTAACCAATACGATTGGTGTTTCTAAACAAACAAGTTTAAGTTGCAAGCGGAAGCATAAGTCTTAAAGTTAAAACATAAGTTCAAATGGTTTCAAGTTTAACATAGTACGCAGCAATCCGTGTCCCACAACGACTCTCCTCCATGCACGCTCCAGCTGAGTACCTAAGGTCCTGCAAAGCATGTAGTAACGAGTCAACAACTAGTTGAGTGAGTTCACAGTTGGGTGTTCGTTTTTAATTGTTTCGAAAATAGTTTCCTTTATCTGGCATCCTGCCGTGGGGGTTACCCCATAGTTTAAAAACGTGACTTGTTCATTCCCAGTTACTCCGGCATTCCAGCCGTGGGGGCTACCCCATGTTAGTTATCAGGCATTTCGGCCGTGGGGGCTACCCCATGCGTACACTAGACTTGTTACCATATCGACTGCTGACTGTAGTCATGTTTATGTGCCCTGAAAACATCAATGTCTATCATCATTGACGTGCCCCAGATCCATTAGTTCACGCCCGCCCTCTGCGGCACGGTGTGAGGTTTGTCAGACCTAAATAGCGCTATCTAACTAATGACCCGCTCGCCATTGGCCCGGCGATTAAGTCGATACAAAAAGGAGGGACTTCGTGATAGAGTTTTAGTCTAGTACGAGTTATCCGTCCATCCGGACGAGGAATCACATTCCTGAACCATAGCCGTCCTACCCAAGGAGGACGAGGAATCCACGTTCCTTTACCCCGTTCCCAACCCAGGGAATCCCATGCTTTGTAGAGGGTGTGAACTCACCTTGGTTTGCTCGGTAGTAACACAGAAAGTCAATCAAATTGCAGGTAATCAATTAGGTCCTATCACAGATATTATTCGTATCAGATTCAAGCCAAGCAGTGCACGTATGTTCAACACGTATTGTACACAGGTCATAATCATGGCAACACGTTTAACATTAACAGTTCACAGTTAACAGTCAAACACAATCCAAAGTCCAAGAGTGAGGCCCTAACAGTTGGGCTCGTGATAACAGGCCCAAACAATACGTCAACAGTAACACAGAAGTCCATAAGCATGGCCCATTGATTAGGCCCGTAACTAAGCAAGCCCATAGTGAGGTTTCGAGTCGCAACCGGACTCGCAAACATGGTTTCGAGTTGTGCCGTCTATGCTGGTCGTTGGTGGTTGCGAGTCGCAACCTATGTCGCAACCACGGTCTCGGCTGGTCATGTTATGATCTCGAGTCGCAAAAGGACTCGCAACCTGTGGTCTCGGTTCATCATGCTGTGGTGGCGAGTCGCAACCAGGTGTTCTTGACTCGCAACCGGTGTCGTAACCTGGAGATTTCGAGTCGCAACCGGAGGTCTCGACTCCCCAACAGTTGCTGATTCTGCACAGATTGTACTATCCAATAGAATTTGAATGTCATGCAACACAATATTGTACTATCCACTAAACATATTTTGTTGTCTAACCATTCATGAAATCAGATCAAACAAGCAGAATTCAAACATTCAAGGCACATTCAAGTTGTTCTTCATGTTCTTCAAACATTTAAACACATATTCACCATGTTCAACCCTTGTTCAAGCAAAAATCATGAACTATAACTCACTAATATGCACCCTATTATAACAAGCATATTCATTTAATGGTTTCAATCCTCACACATGCAAACCGATTTCAGAAATTCCCTTATTCAAACACTATCATGAACACAACCTTCTAGCATAAACAAGTCATTCGGATTTAAACCCATACAAAGCCGATTATAACATTTCATCATCTCACAATATCATTATTCGACAACAAACAACTATTTTCTATCTAGCAAACATCTTTATCATAGATAGACAATCATCATGCCAACACATATTATCATTCAACCTCATTACACATCAACAACAAACCGAAATACAATATGAGTCACTAACCGGTTAAGAGGTATGAAAGGTGAACTCCAAATGTTGATTTCCAAGCTTGAATCCAAAGGTCAAGTGTGAGCCGGTTACTTGGAGTGTGTTTATGTTGCTTAGGGTTTTGTAGGAGAGAAGATAGGAGAGTGTGTGTGTGTTGGTTGTCCAAGAAAATGGCAAAGATGGTTACAAGTATAATATATATACTTGTTTCACACATGCACCCTAAAGGGCTTACTAGCCGGTTAGAGGAGGTCACGGCCCAAAGGCCCAAATCGGTCACTATTCACTCGAGACCTCATGGTCTCGAGTCGGGTCCTTTGTTCTCGGTCGAGTTCTCGGCTCACATATAACACGTACATATATACATACAAATGCACACACATAACAAAGCACATATCACATAAAAGGTTCACGTTTATCATTAAGTTTAATCAGTTAACTAGTCACATAACGTACAAGTATGCTACATCGAGGCATAAGAAAGGTTCTAAATTTCGAGTTGTCACATGGGAGCATGGCACAAAAGTCGGACAATTAGTTAGCTTAGTTAGCTTTCATTTTTAAAGGGGTGACGAGCTAAATTTAGAACACTTAGCCATTTTCAGTTACACACACACTCTCGTGCAATTGCAGTCTCAAAGCTTTCATTAAACACTTAACAATTCTCACACTTTCACACGAATAATCATAGTGATCCTTGTACTTAGCTCGTCACTATCCGAAGTTGTAAACTTTTATTGATTTATTTGAGCTTTGTGATCGGTAGTTTCCATCACCCGAGGTTTTTTATGCCGGAGATCTTCTAAAGATCAAGGGCTTTTTCCTCGTATAAATCCTTGTGTTGTTTGTGCAATTTGCATTGAAGTGATCCTTACTATTGTTCTTCATTTCAAGCATCATACCCCATAACTAAAAGTTTGGTTGCATTATCCTTATTAGATTTTTGACCAAAACAGTTTGGCGCCCACCATGGAGCAATTGGTGCTTCATTTCTAAGAAAGTATTTCTGTTGGTGATCATTCCGGTTCATTGCATACGAATATATGGCTTCATCATTGAAGAATACCTCTATTGCAATGTTTGCGGTCAATTCGTCTCAGGGCATTCCACCTTTGCCTCCACCACCTGCTGGATCTCAGAAAAATGCTGAGAAGAAACCAACTCCCATTTTCTCTATACCTCCAACTTCTTCTGCTCCTTACACTCCCACTACTAGTGACGTGTTTACTTTGATTTTGCAGATGAAGGAACATATACAGCAACAGGATAAGACCAATGATAGGATCCTCAAAGAAATCGGAGATCTCAAGAAACAAAAGAAAGCGGCAGAGGATCATTCCCCACTGGTACCCAGATCTTTGAATTTTGACACTCCGGTGATTACTTCTCAGCCAACAGAGGTTCCAGATGTTCAATATGTGGGTGGACCAAAAGGAGTGCACTACGGTTCAGCAATAGTGACTCAGGCATCAGGTTCATATTTCCAGCCAGCAGGATCCTATCCTCAGCATATGGGATCCTTCATGAATTCAGGAGCCTACTCAGGAGCGCCGCAGGTTCAAGGATCCTCCTTTGTTCCAGGATCATCCCAGGTTCAAGGATCCTCCTTTGTTCCAGGATCATCCCAGGTTCAAGGATCCTCCTTCGTTCCAAGATCATCCCAGGTTCAAGGAACCTCCTTTGTTCTAGGATCATCCCAGTTTCAGGGACCCTTCCAGATGCCAGGATCCTTGGGGAGTTTGCAAGCAGGAAGTTCAGATGTCCATCAGGGAGATTTTATTCCGATGCAGACCATTGCTTCAACTGGTCCCTCCATAATTCCAGAGTCCCAGCAATATGGATTTACATCCACTGCTCCTACTTTAAACCCGATGGGAGGTAACACTTTTAGTAATTCTCTTACAACTAACCATGGATTCATGCAGGATACAGGTATCAACCATGCCATGGCCAGAGAGTTGCAAAAACTGAAGGATATGATATCAAGTGTTCCAGGAGTGGTCAAACCCATCCCGGAGATTGCAGATGGAAGCCACAGGATATCTCATTTTGCACCACCAATTTGTGATGCTGAGATACCAAAAAGATTCCATGTTCCAACTATGAAGCTGTATGATGGTTCGACGGATCCTGAGGAACACATAGCACAATACAGGGAAAGGATGGAGATCAATCCAATTCCAGAAAGGTTAAAGGAAGCATCCCTATGCAAGGGATTTGGATCCACACTTACTGGATCAGCTCTCAAATGGCTGCTAAGTCTTCCCCCTTACTCTATTACCTCGTTTGCTAATCTTGTTAACTTATTCAATAATCAGTTTTCTTGTAGTAGAAAATTTGAACGGTTAACTAGTGATCTATATAGGATAACCCAGGGTCATAATGAATCATTAAGGGATTACATAACCAAATTTAGTAAAGAATCCTTAGACATTCCCAACTTGGATATAGCCACGGCTGTTGAGGCCTTCAAAATGGGATTGCTTAGGGATTCCTTGTTCTATGATGATCTTGTTATGACACCATGCAGGAACCTAGATGAGGTAAGAACCCGGGCACTCAGGTTCATCCGGTTAGAGGATGACAAAAGGATCCAGGAGAGATTAGCAGGATCCTCAAAACAAGAAAAGCAAGGATCCTCGTTCAAGAACAACAAATTCAAATCCTATAACAGATCCGATAACCAGAACGTGCATGATGTTGATCAAGAAGATGACGATGAGGATTATCCTCCAATTTCTGAATATTGTTTTTCCGTTGATAACAATGAACTAATCCTTGCGATGCAGAATCTAGGAGATAAAGCCAGATGGCCTAGAAAAAATGATAGACCGGCTGCAACCAAAGACAAATCAAAGTGGTGTGCATACCATGAGGATTTTGGGCATTTAACAGAGGAATGCATTGCATTGAGAAAGGAAATTGGATACTTATTGAGCAAGGGGCATTTAAAAGAATTGTTGGGTAGAAAAAAGTCAAGGACTCAGGATCCTGAAAGGATCCCTGAGAAAGCTCCAGCCCCTCCGGCAGATGCACAAGTGATAAACTTTATTTCTGGAGGATCAGACATCTGTGGTACATCTTTCTCAGCAGCTAAAAGGCATGCAAAGGAAGCTAAAATGGATAATGGAGAAAGACCTGTTCGAACATCAAGTGTCTCTGAAGGAAAAGTCATAACCTTTGATGAGGATGATCGTGTTGACATCCAGGATCCTCATCACGATGGTTTAGTTATTACTCTTTTTATTTCTAACCATTTTGTCCGCAGGATCCTTATTGACGGAGGAAGCTCAGTGAACATTATCCAACTGGATGTTCTAAAGAAAATGGGTATCCCTGAATCAGATATCATACCAAGATCCTCCGTGCTCGTGGGATTTAGTGGCGAAACCAAGAACACCCTGGGGGACATTAAACTCCCAATTTATGTTGAAGGATTACGTAATTATCAAAAATTTTGTGTTATTGACTGTTTATCTTGTTGTAATGTTATCCTTGGCAGGCACTGGATACACGATATGAAGGCAGTCCCATCTACCTACCATCAATGTGTGAAACTCCCTAGTCCTTGGGGAATAGTCAAAATTGATAGTGATCAGCAGGAGGCTAAGGATTGCTACACCTCATCAATGAAACCAGCCTCGAAATCAAGGGAGCAATAGCAATCAAAGTATCCTCCAAGGGATGTCTTGGAGGCAAGAGAGCAGGATGTGGTAGAAATCCTCATGGATCCTGATGATCCTGAATCCAAAATCTATATCGGATCAGGGATCCTTGGTAAAATGAAAGAAGATCTAGTATCCTTCCTCAAAAGAAGAAAAACTACCTTTGCATGGAAGCATGAGGATATGACAGGTATATCTAAGGATATTATCACTCATAAACTTGGCATTGACAGGTCATTCAAACCGATCCATCAAAAAAGGAGGAAGTTTGCACCAGAAAGAAATGCCATTATCCAGGAAGAGGTAGAGAAATTGCTCCGGGCAGGTATGATTAGAGAGGTCAAGTATCCAAGATGGTTGGCCAATGTGGTTGTTGTTCAAAAGAAAAATGGAAAGTGGAGGGTATGTGTCGATTTTACTGATTTAAATAAGGCATGTCCCAAGGATCCTTTCCCATTACCCCACATTGACTCCATGGTGGATGCAACGGCGGGTCATGAACTGTTAACTTTTATGGATGCTTCCTCTGGATTCCAGCAAATTCAGATGGAACCATCTGATCAAGAGGATACGGCTTTTATGACTCCAACCGGTATATATTGTTATATTGCTATGCCATTTGGATTAAGGAATGCAGGTGCAACATATCAAAGGCTGGTGAATATGATGTTCAAGGATCAGATTGGACAAACTATGGAGGTTTACATAGATGATATGGTGGTAAAGTCCATAAAAGCTGAGGATCACCTAAGAGACTTGGAGGAAGCATTTGATATCCTTGACAGATATAACATGAAACTTAATCCTTCAAAATGTCACTTTGGTGTTAAAGCAGGTAAATTCTTAGGATATATGGTGACCAAGAGAGGCATTGAAGCTAGCCCGGATCAAATCAAAGCCTTGGTGAACATCAAATCTCCTGCCAATGCTAAGGATGTGCAAAGGCTAACAGGCAGGATAGCAGCTTTGAACAGATTTATATCCAAATCCTCGGAGAAGTGCAAAGAATTCTATGATATCCTAAGGAAGAACAAGAAATTCGAGTGGACTGAGAAGCATGAAAGTGCTTTACGAGCTCTCAAAGAATACCTATCCTCAGCCCCAGCCTTGATGAAACCAGATAAAAGGAGATGTGTTATCCTTATATCTTGCAGTATCCTCAAAAGCAGTAAGTGCAGTCCTTGTTAAGGATCATGAAGGTACACAACATCCTGTCTATTATGTAAGTAAGAGTTTACTTGATGCTGAATCCAGGTATTCACACCTTGAAAAGCTTATTCTTGCATTAATTATGGCATCTACTAAGTTGAGACATTATTTTGAAACCCATGTTATTGTTGTTAAAACTAATTTTCCAATTAAGAATGTCCTCAGGAAACCTGAGATGT
The DNA here is from genome assembly GCF_002127325.2 of Helianthus annuus. Taxonomy (NCBI): domain Eukaryota; kingdom Viridiplantae; phylum Streptophyta; class Magnoliopsida; order Asterales; family Asteraceae; genus Helianthus; species Helianthus annuus. Next base: position 96,296,027 of record NC_035434.2, read on the forward strand.
CTGGAAGGATGGCTAAGTGGGCAGTGAAGCTTAGTGCCTATGATATATGATATGAGCCTAGGACAGCCATCAAATCCCAAGCATTGGCCGACTTTGTGGCTGATTTCAGTAGTGATTTACAAAAGGAAGCCGAATTAGAAGTCCAGCAACTGGAGGAGACCAAGGATCATTGGATACTCTACACTGATGGATCCTCAAATGTCAAAGGCACAGGGCTTGGTATACTACTAAAATCGCCACAAGGGGACATTATACCCCATTCCATAGCTTGTGAGTTCCAAACCACTAACAATGAGGCTGAATATGAAGCCTTGATTGCTGGTTTACAAATTGCTAAGCATATGGGGATCAGGTACCTTGAGGTACATGTAGATTCATTACTAATTACAAATCATTTTAATGGATCCTATACTGTTAAAGGTGAAAAGCTAACCAAATATTTAGAGATAGTCAAAGAATTGGCACTCTCTTTTGTTTCCTTTAGTTTGACACAGGTACCAAGGGAAGAAAATACAGAAGCTGATGCATTGGCTAATTTAGGATCATCTTTGAAGATCCCGGAGGATATAAGCATCCTCATTATCCATATCTTGGCTCCTGCTATCGAGGATCATGTGGCTATGGAAATAGGGGAGGATTCTACAATTATCCCTAGTGAGGATACTCAATCTTATCCAGGATCAGGATCATGGATCTCACCAATCATGAGATACTTACAACACGGAGAGATTCCTATGGGAGAAAATCCTAGGGCTTTTAAAATTACGGTATCTCAATTCACAATCTTAAATAATATGTTGTATAAGCGATCTCTTGCAGGACCATATTTAAGATGCATTGAGGATCCTGAAGTTCAAGAAGTTTTAAAAGACTTTCATGAAGGAGATTGTGGAAACCACACTGGGGGCAGGGCATTATTCTCAAGGATCTTAAGGACAGGATACTACTGGCCAACTATGAAAAGGGATGCTGTAGAGTATGCTAAGAAGTGTGATCCTTGTCAAAGACACAGCAATATCCTTCATCAGCCGGCTGAATTTCTACATCCTATATCCTCCTCTTGGCCATTTATGAGATGGGGGATGGATATAGTTGGTAAGCTCCCTAAGGCACCTGGTGGGAAAGTGTTCATGCTTGCTATGACTGATTACTTCTCCAAGTGGATAGAGGCTGAAGCTTTTGCCCAAGTCAGAGAAAAGGAAGTTATATCCTTCATTAAAAGAAATATTATAACTAGATTTGGCATTCCTTCTGAAATTATATGTGATAATGGTTCCCAATTTATTGGGGGCAGAACCACTAACTTTTGTGACAGCTGGGGGATTAAGATGATAACATCAACACCAGTCCACCCACAAGCTAATGGTCAAGCAGAATCATCCAACAAGATCATCATCAACAATTTGAAGAAGAAACTTGGATCCAAGAAAGGGAAATGGGCAAAAGAACTACCCTATGTGCTCTGGGCTGATAAGACAACCCCCAACAATGCTACAGGCCAGACTCCATTCTCTTTGGTATTTGGGGCAGAGTCAGTGATCCCAACAGAAATGGTGGTTCCAACTGCTAGAACAAGTACCCGTGATCCTGAGGAAAATGATGAGAACTTGGCTCAAGACCTGGATACTATTGAAGAAATCAGGGATCTAGCAAGGATAAGAATGGCAGGTGCTTATAACAAAAATGTCAGGATCAGGAAGTTTCAAGTTGGGGATATGGTATTGAGGAAAGCATTCCAGAATACCACTAATCCTGCTGATGGAAAGTTGGCACCAAAGTGGGAAGGCCCTTATTTGATTGAAGCTGAAGCAGGAAAGGGGGCATATATATTGCTGACCATGGAAGGTGATTTGTTACCAAGAGCTTGGAATGCTGTCCATTTGAAGAAATATTTCATGTGAGCAGGATCCTCCTGGCGCCTATGATCCTTACATTAGGGGTATCCTTGAAGGATCCTTAAAGCCTCATTGATCCTTACTCTGGTAGTGTCCAAATCCTGAACTATTTCACTTTACTTATTTTCTCATACAAGGATAAGGATCATGTGTCCTTCATCCTTCTCTCACAAGACGTTGAGTTTTGAAAGTTCAGGTATCCTTAGCATAATGTTGATTATCTACAGAAGCAATCCAGATCCTTGGGTTTAACCCCAGTTATTTGGGCTTGACACTAGTTTCGCCTGTAGCGCATGATGATCCTGGTATAGTTCAAGGCATTGGGACCAGTACTCGCTTTAGGGGCTGATAATTCCATTGTACTGGCTATACCTAGGATCCTACGTATAATGGTAGACGTACCATACATCCGTTCCTAAGGTTTCTAACGTTTTCACGTTAGCTAAGGTTTTGGCATTTTCATGTCACTAAGTTTGGATAGTCGCCAGTTAGGGCCATACTCTAGTTTACATACGATCCTTGGGCTTGTCCCCAGTTATCCTTGGGCTTGTCCCCAGTTATCCTTGGGCTTGTCCCCAGTTATCCTTGGGCTTGTCCCCAGTTACTAACTCTTATTTTATATTGGCTTAGTCCCAAGTTATGCTCTATTTCAGGTCTTTGAAGTTAAACAACTAAGGATCCTTGATCCTTATTTCTCTCTAAGGTTTATCTTATAGTTATCCCGATTATGGTTAGGATCCTAACTTGGATCCTCAGGTATGATCCTTAACTATTTTTATCTAATTCATTGTTTATTTGAATAACCCCTATACTTTGACAACTGAACTCATGATCCTTAAAACATGTATTACTTTTTGGGATTTTTCAACTATAGGATATTTGATCAAGGATCATATCCTAAATGTTTTTAATCTGACTTATTTAAAACTACTGATTTAATAAGTGTATACCAAAACAATTGAGAATCAAAGGAACCAAAAGGATAACAACACAGGATAAGCGACAAAAGGTTAAGATTTTATTTATTAACAAAAAAGACTAACCCTTCAAAGGTTGTCAAAATTACCTACCCCAAGCATCTACCAGCAAAACGTGGCCCATCCGCTGGGGTAGGTAAAGGGTGTCCATGATAATAGGTTTGAAGTTGTGCAGGAACATAAAGCGGCAGGATCACAATGGTTTCATCCCCCAAACAGAGGATCCCTCCACCATTTGCAATCCTGCCTATTGTCTGAAGGATCCTTGATCCTTAAACCTAAAACTATTGTTCAAGAGTACAGACCATCATTGTTCAACAAAACAACCACTACACAAAAAAATTGGGCTCCGGCTATGTCTAGAAGTTTCCTTCATCGCCCAGTCCTGCAGCTTAGACCTTCGTTGCATCTTCACCACCAGCTCCACTTGCCTCACCACCCTAATCCTTGCCACTGCCTCCAGCCTCAAGTGTCAGGATCTCCTCAGCCTCTTCATCGTCCTCCAGTTCAGCCAGCCTTGCCTTCCAGCCCTCCACATCCCAGGTGCTCTTGTCAAAAGCAGGATCCTGAGCTTCCATGGCCATTTGCAGCTGGATCTTGTACATTGCTATGGCGGCGGAGACCTTGGCATCCTGGGTGATCTCGTGCTTCTCATAATCAAAGTTGATCAGCATCTTGGCAGCCTCATTCTTGGTGTTCTGGAGATCCTTCTGAAGATCAGCTATCTTGAGGTCCTTCAGCACGGCAACCTGTTGAAGATCAGCAATCTTGATATCCTGATCCTCAACGTGGCCAACATAGGTTTCGATCTCAGCAAATTTCTACAAGGGAGACAAAGGATAATGTCAGGACCAAATGATCCTCATACAAGCAGGATATACAAGCAGGGACAGTGATCCTTACCTCATTGAAGTAGTCCATGAATTGTTGGCGGATCAAGGGGAGGCCTTGCAGATCCTCAGCTTCGGAAGCCTTTCTCTTCTTGCCTCCCTTCCCTCTGAGGGGTGCCTTGGGGATTGAAGCAGTGGGGCTAGCAGAAGTCTTCTTTCTCGAGGATTTAACATTGGTGAGATCAGTGATGCTGAACTTCGAAGCAGACTTGGTGGATTTTCCAGCACCTACACAACCAAAACAAGATAAGTATCTTAATTTTACTTAAATTTTATTATTTAATTGAACCTTTAGACAAGGATACGTACTTGACATCGTGACAGAACCAGAGGATACTTCCTGAGAATCTTGGGTGGTAGTCTTGAAAGTTCTTGTTTCAGGATCAAGTCTCTTGAAAGCCAAGAGTCTCTCTTTAGCAACAGGAGTTAATCTGAGGTGCGAAACGGAGATAGCTGCACAACAAAAAAGTAAAAGAATGTCAGTGATCCTTATTCTGAAGGATAAGTTCTGTGGTGATCCTCCTCAGGATCCTTCATCCTACTATGGGTAGCCCACTTCTTGGGTAGATCCTTCCCATCAGGGATAGAATCTCTTCTCACAAAAAAAGAAGCGCCGTTTCCAGTTGGTACCATTCTTGGTGGCTTTGAGGATTGGATGCTCCTCTCCAGGCCTTCGTTTGAACAGATAGCGATGGGAGCCAAAGGTGGTAAGATCATACAGTTCTCCTAACTCAGCCATGCCTAAATCTATCCCCTCCTGCTCGATGATCCTTTCAAGGGTATACAAAACCCTCCAGATCATCGGCATGGCTTGGATGTAAGATATGCCGGTCAGGGAAAAGAAGGATTGGGTGAAAGCTGGAAAGGGATATGTGTAGCCTATGGCAAACGGGGTCACAGGGAAGGCAACCCATGAATCAGAAGTGTGATCGCTCAGGGCAGTAGGATCATAGGGTTTGAACACGGTGTTTGCGGGAAAACAATACCGGACCCTGTCAATTTGAGGATCGGTGAAAATGCAGCGTTCTTTAGCGGAATCTGTGATGATCCCTTGACTCTTGAAGGGGCTTACTTTCTGGTGATCCTTAGCAGGGGAGTTCCGGAGCAACATTTTGAACAAAATAATTGAAAAAAGAAGGAAAACAGAGCAAGCAAAGAGAGAAGATGAAGAGGAGAATACCTGTTTGATCTTCTGAATGCGGTTATAAAGGGAGTAGCTCTGGATTTTAAATGCAAACGATCATATCTATATCTCCTATTTATAATGATGATTTTGCAGGGGTGTCACTTCTGTGACGTCATAATGCAACGGATAGTTCGATGATAACGGCTATAAATCCGTTGAGTTTGTTGCAGATAAGATCAAGAAAACATAACTCGTTAATTTTACATTTTACTCCTTATATTTTGGGGGCAATTGTTAGGGGAGGATTTTCTAACAATTAGTGATCCTTATTTGCTATCCTAATAATGATCCTTACTTCTGTGACAGATAGTGATCCTCAGAAGAGCTTCAGGATCAGGATCATGGATCACCCTAAGGATCCTCATACTAATGATTGGCTGTTTGTGTTTACTATTGTTTTGCAGGAGTATTGAGCTTGACTTGGTCTTGGCAACGTTACTATGGAGTATTCCACGGGTATTTCGCACACATTTGAATAGAAATGGACGTTGTGGAGAACGTGGGAGCATGGCACAAAAGTCGGACAATTAGTTAGCTTAGTTAGCTTTCATTTTTAAAGGGGTGACGAGCTAAATTTAGAACACTTAGCCATTTTCAGTTACACACACACTCTCGTGCAATTGCAGTCTCAAAGCTTTCATTAAACACTTAACAATTCTCACACTTTCACACGAATAATCATAGTGATCCTTGTACTTAGCTCGTTACTATCCGAAGTTGTAAACTTTTATTGATTTATTTGAGCTTGGTGATCGGTAGTTTCCATCACCCGAGGTTTTTTATGCCGGAGATCTTCTAAAGATCAAGGGCTTTTTCCTCGTATAAATCCTTGTGTTGTTTGTGCAATTTGCATTGAAGTGATCCTTACTATTGTTCTTCATTTCAAGCATCATACCTCGTAACTAAGAGTTTGGTTGCATTGTCCTTATTAGATTTTTGACCAAAACATTATCCTTGTCTGATTTTTGACCAAAACAAGCGAGATGACCGAAATCTTCATGATATGCACACCATTTGGATTTGTCTTTTGTTGCAGCTGGCTTATCACTTTTTCTGGGCCATCTTGCTTTTTCACCTAGGTTCTGCATTGCAAGGATTAGTTCATTGTTATCAACAGAAAAACAATATTCAGAAATGGGAGGATAATCCTCATCATCCTCTTCCTGTTCTACTACATGCACGTTCTGATTATCAGACTTGTTGTAAGACTTAGACTTGTTGTTCCTGAAGTAGGATCCTTGCTTTTCCTGCTTCGAGGATCATGCCAATCTTTCTTGGATCCTTTTATCATCCTCTAGTCGGATGAATCTAAGGGCCCTGGTTCTCACTTCATCAAGATTCCTGCAAGGGGTCATGACAAGATCATCATAGAACAATGAATCCCTAAGTAAACCCATTTTGAAGGCTTCTACAGTCGTAGCAATATCCAAATTAGGAATATCTAAGGATTCTTTACTGAACTTAGTGATATAATCTCTAAGTGATTCATTTTGACGTTGTGTTACCCTATATAGATCACTAGTTAAACGTTCAAATTTTCTACTACATGAGAACTGTCTATTAAACAGATTAACTAGATTAGCAAATGAAGTAGTAGAGTAAGGGGGAAGACTTAGCAGCCATTTAAGAGATGATCCTGTCAGTGTGGATCCGAAACCCTTGCATAGACATGCTTCTTTTAACCTCTCCGGGATGAGATTGATCTCCATCCTTTCTCTGTATTGAGCTACATGTTCTTCTGGATCCGTTGAGCCATCATACAGCTTCATGGTTGGTATTTGAAACATCTTTGGAATTTTTGCATCACAAATAGGTGGTGCAAAATGAGATATCTTGTGACTTCCATCTGGGATTTCAGGAATGGGCTTGACCACTCCTGGAACGCTGGATATCATATCCTTCAGTTTCTATAATTCCCTAGCCATAGCTTGGTTGATACCTGTATCCCGCATAAAGCCATGGTTAGCATTATAAGAATTATTCAAAGTGTTACCTCCTGAAGGATTCAAGTTTGGAATTCCCGATGTGAATCCATATTGACGAGATTCTGGTATGATTGAGGGACCAGATGAAGCAATACTTTGCATAGGTATGAAGTCTCCCAAATGAATCTCTAAACTTATTGGGTCTGCACTTCTTAAGGATCCCTGATCCTGAGAGAAGTTGGATCCTTGAAGCATCGAAGTTGGGGGTCTTGGAGGATAATCAATGGATCCATGAGCCTGTGATGAGGATCCTTGACCCTGAGATGAGGATCCCTGAACCTAAAATTTCAAACTTGCGAAATTTGTGGGGAACACTACTTGGATATATAGGTAACTCCTGAAATCTCGTTTGAAAGGTCTCGTATTCTGATATACTAGGTTTTTATACTCAATGATGTCTGGGGTATTATTCAGGGACTTCTGCTGAACGGAAGTTCTGACCTAGTCCTTGGATAATATTTTGCCTCAAATGCTTGAAACATAGCATAAAGCTCTCAGCTGATTAGACAATAAAATTGATAATCATCTGTTGTAGCTGAAAAGATCCTCTAAAGGGGACATACTGCAAAGTCGAAACTGATATCTCTCTGCGCATATGGAAGTATCGACCTAAGATCCCTCAGTTCTCGCATTTAACCCCTAAATTATGTACAGATATCATTGTAGTATATTCACCTGTAAGACTGAATATTGGGATTCTGGATACGGGAGTATATTCAAGAGGTCGGACACATGAATAAGCTAAGTTCATAAAACATCTAAATCGTATTCTGAGTAAATTGAAATCTGTGTAAGAATTTAAGATGGATCAGTATATCGACAATCAAGGTGAATCGTTTATAACTTAAAATGATTAAAGCTTAATGGTGCTTGTGATCTGTCTCATGAACTGATATGATCCTCTTACACAAACTCACAAAAATATTATCCGTATATATTTGTTTACTGCATTTTATTCAAAAACAAAAATCCAAAAAGATTTTCGGAGTGTTTTAGCCTAAAATTTTGAAAAATTAAAAAGATTTTCGACAAACTGATGTTGAAGAGCTGATATTCAAAATTCGAGTGCTAAACATGTTGAACAGGATTGGGAGAATATGTTGAAAACTTTGAATGTCATATATAAATGGTTTGTAAGATTGTGTGTTTAGTTAATCAAGGTCATTCATTTGAACATGATGTAACTAATGTGTTTGTTGAAAATGATGTCTACCAGTAAGTTTACTAAATTCAATTGTTATAAATTTTGTGAAACATATGTTGAGGTAGAGAATGTGCAGGTTAAACAGGTTTGGACTTCATTATTCCCAACGGAAGCTAATTGTCAAAGCTTGAACCAGATATCTCAGATTCCAGCATACTGAGAGGGGGAGTCTGTGAAAGGGGGAGTCTGGATCAACAGTCAAAGGGAAGATGGAAGTTAGAGCCAGGATGTGATTGTGAACTTGTGAAGTTAGAGTGCTTATGATGAAAAAGACAGAAAGTTGTAGAAAAGACCAAGACTGAAGACTCGGGAGTTGAAGACTACGTCAACATCCAAGGGGGAGTCTGTTAGTGCACGGAATGTCTGTTGACTTCGTCTACATTAAGTCTTAGGTCAAGATAGGTCAACATAGGGTCTAGAATGACAAAATTAGGTTTATGTGTTGAGGTTTCGCTTTTATGTCATAGGTTGTATAAGGTTCGCTTATATGTCAACAAAGGTTTCGCTTATTAGTCATTAGGTAGTTTCGCTTATATGTCAGGTCACATAAGCGAAACCCCAGGGACTATATAAGGCACTTTTGAGTGAAACCATGATAGTGAGTTGTGTACATTGAAGCGAAACTGTTGATTGCTTGTGGAACGAAACTCTGTCAAATTGTAATCAGAAAGCAATAAAAGAGTAGAAATTAAAGAGGAATAGCTGTTGTAACTTCATTTACGTTGATTCCGCCTTCGTACGTGAAGATGAACGTTCTCAACTGACTATTCAGGGTCGGAACACGGTCCAACAAAATGTATGAACAAACTATGAATGAAATGAATGTATGACACAAGGATTTATACGAGGAAAAAGCCCTTGATCAAGATGTGATCTCCGGCATAAAAAACCTCGGGTGATGGAAACTACCGATCACCAACTATATTAAACAAGTAAAGGTTACAAACCGGGATGATAACAAGCTTGTTACAAAGATCACTAGTGTGCAAAATGTGTGTAATCGCCAATAAGTTGCAGAGAGTTCTCGAGAGTGTGTGTGTTGCTAATTGTTCTAACTATCAAGCTTGTTATCCCCTTATAAAAATGGAAATAATCTAACTAACTAACATTTCGCAAATCATGCTAGCTTCCCACGACTTCCATAACGGTCATAAAAGTTATGCACGTGCAGAATAATGGAGCATATTCCCCTAGAATCTCGGGAAGACCAAGTCCCATTCGAATACTCCTGTAAAACAAATTAAACATAGTGGAAACAACCGTTAGTGTAAGGATAATAATGAGGATCCTGGATCCTTAAACCTGCAACGTCTTCTGAGGATCCTTAATTCAAAAAGAACTGAGGATCCGTGATCCTGGCTGCACTTGAGGATCCGTGATCCATATATTAAAAATCCATCCCTAACACCGGGTATGTATTTATACCACAAATACATCAAAATAACCAAATAAAATGTTGATGGGTTATATACGCTGCGTATAGCTCTATACGCAGCGTATATAAACCCTTGTTGTCTGTGCCAATGATTGTTGGGCAGGTCCTGAAATCTATGCCACTTATACGCTGCGTATAGGTCTATACGCAGCGTATAGGTGTAACCCTATACGCTGCGTATAGAGCTATACGCAGCGTAGATAAACCCTAAGTGTGTAGATAGTCGCCATAAGTGTACAAACAGTCTGAGCCATTATATATTACTATTTTTATTTGCAGTAAAAAAATATATAAAAGAAAACAAATTCTAAATCCAAATCTATAACAAATTTGAACACAATATTATAAATGAAATACAATATTTGTTTTTACAAATAAAAAAAGATCAAAGATACTTAAACAAACGGATCATTAGGACAGGTATTAGCACTCGATGGCGTATCATTGGGTCCTCCATATCTTCAGGCTAGTTCGGCCAACAACTTACCTGTGATTTTCATCCCCTGCTCGAGGAGTTACGAAGGAAAGGGCACTATCTCCCGGTCAAGGGTGGACCCAAGCTTTGGCTCGGGCGGGCGCCGACTTGAAAAAAAAATTAGTGTATTTTCGAGGTAAAAATCCTGACTGCACCCCTTGAAAATTTGGTTGAACCGTTCTTCGCACTTCGCACCCCAGAAAATAACTCCTGAGTCCGACACAGCTCCCGATGCTAGAAGACGACACGTGCTCACCTAAAGTTGTCCTACCATGGAAGTCTGAAGCTGAAGTGGAACTAAATGAAGCTGATGTGCTACTTCCACCCCCTAGTTTACCCATCGTCTGCGGTATGTAGACAGCCCAGTGGCCACGTCAGTAGACTTGGCGAGACCGCGAGGCTAGATAGCGAGGGCGGCCGTCTGCCCGACGAGGTTGGGCAGTAGATAGACAGATGGAGCCAAAGGCTTTTAATGTAAAGAATTTGTAATGTAACACCTGATAGTTCCATATCCATCAACATTCCATCACTATTACATGTATTGTAGTTCACATACTTCAAAAATTGTAATATTTACTATCAATAAAAATATATGTACTTATCATATCTTCGATAGTTCATTTAACTTTAAATATTTAACCATTATATGGAATAAAATGCTATTATTTTACAAATTTATTGTTTATTATGTAATTTACTAGGGGTTTTTTTTTTTTTTTTTTTTTGACATGCACTATGTAGCATGTTTTAAATTTTATCACTAAAAAATTGTGTTACTTAAGCCAAAGGTGACACATGAATGTGGTTTCATGTAATGTAATTTCTAATATGACTACACTGAATAAATCATGGATCAATCCACAACTATCTCCAACACTACTGTCAAATCCATAAAATAACCATCAGGGTAACGGGGTGGAAGCGGGGAAGTGAGCAGGGACTGTTTTTGCCGCATGAGGGGTGCACCGCCGAGGGGTGCACCGCCAACAAGGAAATGCCGCGCGGTGAAGGAGATGTGCGGGGAGTTGTTGCTGCATGCGGGGAAGGGGAGGGAGAGGGGGTAGTGGTGAGTCCCACGATCTTTCAACCAACCATACATTTTTCTTTTTTTCTTAAATAGTTTGGGTAAAACCATCCCTTATGTTTTTTGGGCAAAAATGGTGTATGGGAAAGGAATTGATATGACACATCATGATTAGATAGGTGAAAATTTCACTACATCTCATCCCTCTTCACCCTTAGTTTCATGATATACGAATGTACTTTTTTGTGTATAAGTTATTCAATTAAATTTCTAGTAGGCCATAAGATAGGTACAAAAGATAAGTCTAAAACACAACCATATTGTCCCATAACTCATATTATAACACTATCTCCAATGGATCTTTGGAGATCAAGCCTTTGAAGATCCTTACCATTGGAGTTCATTTATCTTAACATGGCCTTAGGTGAGATGCCATTCCACAAGGGCATGAGTTTGTCTCAGTTCATGCGATGAGTGGTCCCAACATAAAAAATATGTTTTATTTAATTATTCTGTGTAATGATATAGATGAGTTGGAAATTAAGAAATGTAAGGATATTTATAGGATTGGAGATGAAATTAAGGTTTTTAAGGATTTGTAAGAATATTATGTATTTATGTGACAATGATGTGACAACTAGAGAAGCCTAAGAACACATTTTAGCATTCGAGATACTCTAACAACAAGATAACAATTGATCTTTAACTAGACAAAGCAAAGAAAATCTCAAAAGATTAAAAACTCTAGGCTCTAAAAACTTGATGGACTAAACCTGATTCTCTCCAAACTTCCCCACCCCACCCCACCCGACCCCCAATTTGACGCAGTAAATACAATTTCTTTATTTCTATGTAATTAAATATCACAAATACATACACACACTTGCACAAGAGAACACCTCTTCCCACTTCCCCCAATCTCCATATCCTAATTCCTAACCCCACCCCACCTCACCACACCACTATGGACTCGGCGGACATCCCTAGCGGCAAGTCTCCCCGCTCACTCCAAGGCCCCCGTCCCTCCCCTCTCCGCGTCCACAAGGATTCCCACAAGATCCGCAAACCACCAATAGCCCCACACCCCCACCCCCACCACCACCCACAACCACCACAGCACCGCCCACCAGTCATCATCTACACCGTCTCCCCAAAGGTAATCCACACAAACCCCAACGAATTCATGACTCTAGTCCAACGTTTGACCGGCCCATCTGCCCCATCTCCGGTCGGCTCCTCTTTCTCCGCCTTCCAAGACGACGGCGGCGGCGCAGTATCTCCGGCAGCCAGATTTGCATCCATAGAGAAGGCAGCTAAGTCCCCGGAAGGCCGGAAACCGGTTCAGACCGGCGATTTGGCGGCGGTGGACGGTTTTGAGATGGGTTATTTTCCAGGAATATTGTCGCCGGCGCCGGCCGCCTTGCCGCCGATTTCATCAAATTTTTTCTCACCGTTAAATAATGATTTTTTTCAAGATTTGATTTTGAGCCCTGCGTTACATAGTAATAGAAGTTATAATTATATGGAGGGTATTGGTAATCATTTTATGCCAAGTCCTACAAATCTTTTATCTTCACATATAATTTCACCCACAACTAGTCCAAATGTGGATCTTTTCCATAGCTTATTTGACTTGTAAGATGTAATTTGATTGGTTGATTGATAGTTGCCTTTGTTTACCAAGTAGAAGGGGTAGAGTTGTAATTTTACTTTAGTGAAATTATTTGTTATTTTTTTATTTTTTTGGTTGACTGAAAACGAGATGGGAAAGCATTGGAATTGACTTTTGGACATTTGGTCGTCTTTTGTTTTGTGTTTATTTATTTATTTCTCTGACTATTTCTTGGTTGTAAGTTGTAACATGAAAATTGGTTGGATGATAAATTATGTGAAAAAGGGTAGGGCATAACGCAATGGGGTATGGGGTTTGGGTTGGGGCGTGGGTTGGGGGAAAACGCTCAAGTCACCACCCCGGGGGCTTGGGTTGGGGCTTGGGTTTGGGGCGTGGCCCCTTTGGCGTGGATTTGAAGCCGGGCGTGGGGCGGACTAGCAAGGTGACATGGCGGGCTCTCAATGGTCATGTGTCAATTCATGCTTCCAACCCAAGCCCCACCATAACTCATGAGCGTGGGTTTTTTTTTCCCATTCTATATGTCAACTAATGCTCAACTTAAACCCTAACCCAATCCTCACCATACCCAATAGTCTAAATGAGATTTTGGTAATTGGTAGTTGTCTTGGTTCAATGATTAATAGTTTATCTTTTGTTGACCAATAAAATGAAGGGGGAGACTTTGTACTCTCTTTTTTTTTTGTGGTATGTTTTTATTTTTCTTAGTAATAGTAATTGTCTTATTTAGATAGATTCCTTAATTAGATTTAGACAGATTTTATTAAAGTTTCTTAATTTAGAGGCTTTTATTTGTTTTTAGAAGAGAGAATGTGATGTGGAAAGAGAATGACGAGGGCTGGTTTCGTTAAACAAAGCTTTGTAACGGGTTTATGTGATAGAAAGAGAGGGGGGGGGGGGGGGGGCATTGTGAAGGTTGAGGCTCGCTATCTGTTTTTTGACACACATTATTATGGGTGCTCTTTTGTGCGTCGATCACTAAAAACTTGAAACACAGTTCCCAAATAGTTAGATTATTAATATTAATATTAATGGTTAAGTGCAATTTATTTGATAAACTAGTGGGTGTTCTTCTAGTAATATGTCTAAGCTGCCAATGATCTCTAGATCAAGTGGTGGAGGGCTTGCATTTCTTTTGAGAGATACAGGTTCGACTCCCACTTGGTGCAAAGTGAGGCACTGCTGGGCAATGATAGGAGACCTAAGGAAACCTGAGTTGGATCCTTGAGCCAAACGGATTTTACCGGTAATTTCACTGTCGTGCCTAAGGGCGGGTGGGTTACCGGGTTTTTCCCGAAATTGGTGGTGGACTCGGGTTACTCTCGGAGTACTCCGTTTGTCCAGTGGGTACCCCGAGAGTGCTCGGGATTAAGTTTGTTGGGCGTTAAAAAAAAGTAATATGTCTAAGTTGTCTAATACACTCGTCATGTTAAAATTTAAATGTGTTAACCTGTCAACTTGTTTAAAGTTTGAAATATACTTAATTTTATTTCATTTAATTGAACAAGTAAGATTACCCGCCCTACCCTGCGATGCTTCGATTGATATATCTATTTTGATTCAGTATAATATCCGAAAGAAATATACTTAAAATTATATTTACACTTGTTTTACATCCACCGCAAACCATAAAAACAAATTTAAATTGAAATGTACCAGCTGATTTTACATAACTTGTAAGTGGAAACATGAACACTATCTTAAATATCACTTTAATGGAAATTTACGTTTAAATGTAAACCAACTTGAATTTATAACGACACATGCATACAAATAAACACGTAGGAAAATAATATTTTTCCTAAGTTAAAGAATGGTATGGCGTGTTGTGGCGCTGCCAAAACGTAAAGTGACTCGATTTTATACCGTCTAATAAAAACATATTATATTTGACCCGAGTCGTTTCCGAACAAAATTTACATCAAAATGTAGATCAATTGAAAATGTGCATAAAACAAACATGAAAACGTATTCTATTTGACCCGACTCATTTCCGGAGAAAACAAATTTCCGTCAAAATGTAGACCAACTGAACATGTATACAATAATAAGCATAAGAATATGTTATACAGACACGTACATAGATATAAACATGTAAAACTCAATTACAAAGTCTTTATAAAGTTAAGAGTTATAAGTGTTAAAACTGAAAGTTAAAGAGTAAAAGTATAAAAAGCACACAAAAGAGCAAAAAGTAAAAAAAAAAAAAAAAAAAAAAAAAAAAAAAATCTAAAATTGGAAACACTTTTCAAATAGTTTGCTAATTGTATTATAGTTAATATATCATAAGATCACCCGTAGTGTGGGGTTTTTGGCGTTTTTTCACCCTAAAAAACTGTGGCAACCCTAAAAAACCAGGTATCCGTACAATTAATTAGTCTTGATTAGTGCTTAATGATTGTGCTGAAATTACAATTAACTGCATCCTGATTACTGCCATACACAAACATGTGCATCATACATTGTGAAATGTCATACCAATATTGCATGAAAGCTATATTGCCACAAATGATGCATTGAGTACAGTTAGCACAGTTATTTGATAAATCAGGAATATGCTGACGGAGTTCAGTACATGGACAGACACTGTGTTGAGACACAGAATGAGCCAGAAACTAAGTACTACACTAGTGTAGTGTGTAGGAAAGTAAGGATCCCAAAACTGCCTTCCTAGTGATAGACTAAGTGTCGGGTAGTGCCTAAAACTCACCCAAAGTGCTGAATTCAGCAAAATTCAGCAATTTTCAGCATTTAAACACACTAATAATATGAAAAAACATGGTTAAATGGTCCTGAATGCTTTCCTAAGTGTCGGGAATAAAGAGTGTCACAAAAGGGTACATAAAGAACACTAAACTGTATAGTTTAGCACTTTAACGAACCAGTATCTAACCGAACAACCGGACACTACCCGAAACATCAAAATTACACTAGAAGCACTGTTTTAACATTACTAAGCTAGTTATGGTCCTCGAACATCATAACACCCCATACAAAATATCTACTAACAAAATCAGGTAACTAACACTTGGATTTGAACTAGATGGTAACTTAATGGTTAAAACCTATGCTAAGACCCCCCCCCCCCCCGCAACCTATTTACGGCCCAAACATGGCCCCACATGGAGATTTCATTTTATTATTTTAATAGATCTTGTCTCTTGATTATGAGCATATTACACAAGGGTTAAAGGATTAAAATGGATATAACTAAGGCATGGAAGGATGTAAGCTCATTATCTCACACACACTAACACACACTTGATCTTCTTCTTCCTCTTGCTCTCATTCTCGGCCGAACACAAGCACAACCACCACCATCATCATCCAACCTTCCTCATCCATTTCCCATACATACAAAGGTGCTTGAGGGTGTATAAGGAAGCTTGGTGGCTTTGGATCTTGAAGGACCTCTTTTTCTTGCTTTTATCCACTCACTTTCTACACTTGAATCATCTCTAGCCTTGAGGTAGTGGTAAGATCCTTAAACACTCCATTTTACTTCTATTTTAGTAGGTTAAAAGATGTTACAAGTAACTAATCTTGAAGAACACTAAAGATCATGAGAAGTAAATATGAACATAAGCTTAAAATGTGAAGATATCTTGATGAATATAAGTTGTTATGTTTATTGATCTTTGATTGTTTGTAGAGATGATGTTAATCATCATAAGGTCTTGCTAAATCATGATTAAAAACATAGTTTAGCAAGATGTGAAAGTAGAAATTGTTATAGGATGATGGATCATCCACACTTAAAGCATGAACTTGAAAGAAAATAATGTTTTCTTGAAAAACCATGATTAAATTAAGTTATTGATCATACGGATCTAAATATTTATAAATGGTATTTCAAAGAAACCAAGTTAAAATATAAGTTTTGATTAAAACTTGGTTCTTACATGAACAAACACTATTTTTTGTGGTTAAGCAAGTGTAGAAATACTTGTGTAACAAGAAAGCCTACACTTACAAGCAGTTCCTTGACTGCAAGCCTCTTAATTTCGACGGCACTGGAGGTGCTGTAGCTTTCGTTAGATGGGCGGAGAAAACCGATTCTGTGCTGAGAATGAACAAGTGTGCGCCGGAGCACCAGGTCACCTACATTTCTGGACTTTTCCTAGACGGAGCTCTATCGTGGTGGAACCTCCAAGTTCTGACTCTGGGAGAAGAGGCTGCGTATGCTATGACTTGGGATGAGATGAAGGAACTGATGCGCAAAAAGTACTGTTCAAGGGCTGAGATTCAGAAATTGGAAACCGAATTTTGGAACCTTAAGATGGATGGTCCAAAGATTGCTTCGTACGTGCAGAGATTCCATGACTTATCTCGTGTTGTTCCTTACATGGTTGAACCGGAGTTCAAGCAGATCGAGCGTTTTATTTGGGGATTGGCACCCCAAATCATGAGCATGGTGACTACTTCAAAGCCTCCAACGATCACTGAGGCCATTGATTTAAGTGTGGCATTGACTGAAGAGGCGATTAGATTGAACAAGTTTTCAATCTCTGATGGGAAGAAGAAGGAGACTCATGTTGAGTCATCTGGAGAGAACAAGAGGAAGTTCTCTAACTTCAAGAAGGGTACCCAAGGAAACAACAGTAGTAACAAGAAGAGAGATGCGAATCCGCCAGCCGAGGTTAAGACTGGTGCTGCTGCTACAGGTGCTGAAGTTAGAGGAAAAGGATATATGGGCACCCTGCCCAAATGTGATGTGTGTCAGTTTCATCACATTGGACGATGCCGAGCTGGAAAATGTGAGACTTGCGGAAAAGTTGGCCATGCCAAGGAGACATGTTGGTATGGAGCCGGTCGTGGGAATAATGGTCAGAGAGGTGGTGGTACTGGAAATGGAAACCGTGGTGGGAACGGTTATGGCAACAGAAACCAAGGTGGGTACAATAGTTAAGGAGGTAATGGTAATCATGGTGGTTCTGGAAACCAAGCCGGTGATGGAAACCGCAACCAAAACAACAATCAGGGTGGTGCTGGAAACAAGAAAGATGCTTTAGCTGTGGTGATGTTAGGCATTTCAAGCGAGATTGCCCAAAGAACAATCAAGCCCAAGGAAGAGTTTTCAACACTGGGGCTAGGGAATCTCGCTAAGATCCGAACGTAGTGACGGGTACGTTCCCTATACACCAACACTTTGCATTTGTACTGTTTGATACCGGTGCCGATTATAGCTTTGTGTCCCTAGAATTTAAGAATATACTTGGGTTAGTAGCTAGTAAGCTAGATATTCCGTACTCGATAGAACTAGCTAACGGAAAGCTAGTAGAAGCAAACGAAGTAGTTAGAGGCTGTGTAATAGAGCTTGGAGAGCACGAGTTTACGCTTGACCTTCTGCCAGTCAAGTTGGGAAGCTTTGACGTGGTAGTTGGAATGGATTGGTTGTCGAGTAACCGAGCTGAGATAGTATGCCATGAGAAGATCATTCGCGTCCCGATGGCGAATGGAGAGAAGATTGTAGTGCATGGAGAGAAGCATGATACGCCTCTAAGGGTATTCAGCTGTTTGAAGGCCCGAAGATGTTTGCAGAAAGGATGTGTTGCCTTCTTGGCGCACGTCGTAGATACGGAAGCCGATAAGCCGAAGTTGGAAGATATCCCAGTTGTAAGGGAATATCTTGAAGTCTTCCCCGAAGACTTGCCAGGATTGCCGCCTCAACGACAAGTCGAATTTCATATTGACTTGGTTCCAGGGGTCGCGCCTGTAGCCAAGGCACCTTATCGACTTGCGCCTTCCGAGATGCAAGAATTGTCAACGCAACTTCAAGAGCTTTTGGACAAGGTATTTATCAGACCAAGCTTCTCGCCTTGGGGAGCTCCAGTACTATTTGTCAAGAAGAAGGATGGTAGTTTTCATATGTGCATTGACTACCGTGAGCTAAACAAGTTAACCATCAAGAATCGGTATCCTTTTCCAAGGATTGATGATGTTTTCGATCAACTTCAAGGTTCGAGTTATTACTGCAAGATCGATTTTCGATCAGGTTATCACCAGATGCGAATTCAAGAAGAAAGTATACCGAAGACTGCCTTCAGAACTCGTTATAGACACTACGAGTTTCTAGTAATGCCATTTGGGTTGACAAACGCGCCGGCAATATTTATGGATTTGATGAATAGAGTCTGCAAGCCATATCTCGATAAATTCATGATTGTGTTTATTGACGATATTTTGATTTATTCAAGGACGAAGGAAGAGCATGAACAGCACCTTAGAGCCATCTTAGAGCTGCTCAAGAAAGAGAAATTATATGCAAAGTTCTCAAAGTGCGAGTTCTGGTTGCGTGAGGTTCAATTCCTTAGTCATGTTGTAAATAAGGATGGAATCCATGTGGATCCCACCAAGATCGAGGCGATTAAGAATTGGGAAACTCCGAAGATGCCAACAGAGATCCGCCAGTTCCTAGGTTTAGCTGGTTATTATCACAGATTCATTGAGGATTTTTCGAAAATTGCTCAACCGTTGACCTCCCTTACTCAACAGGATAAGAAGTATGAATGGGGGAGATAAACAAGAGGAAGCTTTTCAGCTACTTAAGAACAAGCTTTGAGATGCACCTATTTTATCCCTATCCGAAGGCACCAATGACTTGGTGGTGTATTGTGACGCCTTGCGTCAGGGATTAGGTTGTGTGCTGATGCAACGACAGAAGGTTATCGCTTATTATTCACGCCAGTTGAAAGTTCATGAGAAGAATTACACCACGCATGATTTGGAATTAGGCGCAGTGGTGTTTGCATTGAAGATTTGGCGACATTATCTGTATGGTACGTGATGCACGATCTTTACTGATCACAAGAGCTTACAACATATATTCGATCAGAAAGAGCTTAACATGAGACAACGCCGATGGGTGGAGCTGTTAAACGATTATGATTGTGAAATCAAATATCACCCAGGTAAGGCGAATGTGGTAGCAGACGCCTTAAGTCGAAAAGAGAGGATTAAGCCCAGAAGGGTTAGGGCTTTGGAGATGATCGTTCAAACGGACCTCTCATTGCGCATTCGTGCTGCGTAGAGAGAAGCTCTCAAAAAGGAAAACTTGAAGGATGAATAACTCCGTGGAATGGAGAAGCAGTTGGTACCCAATGAGGAAGGAACCTTGTGTTTTATGGGACGAATTTAGGTTCCCCTCTTTGGTGGTCTCAGAGATGTGATTTTTGATGAAGCTCACAAGTCGAGGTACTCGATCCACCCAGGATCGGATAAGATGTACCAAGATTTGAAGGATTTCTACTGGTGGCCGAGATTGAAAGGTGATGTTGCAACTTATGTTGTAAAGTGCTTAACTTGTGCCAAGGTAAAGGCCGAATATCAGAAGCCTTCAGGTCTTCTGCAGCAACCCGAGATACCCATGTGGAAATGGGAGCAGATATCAATGGATTTTATAACAAAGTTACCAAAGACACCCAGAGGTCATGACACGATTTGGGTAATCGTAGACCGTTTGACAAAATAGGCGCACTTTTTGCCGATCAGGGAAAAGGATAACCCTGGTAAGCTAGCTGAGCTATACCTAAGGGAGATAGTAGCACGTCATGGAGTGCCTATCTCGATTATTTCTGACAGAGACGGAAGATTTGTGTCAAGGATTTGGCAATCTTTCCAGGAAGCGTTTGGTTCACAATTGAATTTGAGCACCGCATTTCACCCGCATACAGATGGTCATAGTGAGAGAACGATTCAGACATTGGAAGATATGCTTTGTGCTTGCGTAATGGACTTGGGTGGCAGTTGGGACACTCACCTACCTTTGGTTGAGTTCTCCTATAACAACAGCTACCATACAAGTATACAAGCTGCACCGTTTAAAGCTCTTTACGGACGAAAGTGTCAATCGCCGTTATGCTGGGCAAATGCGGGCGATAGACAGTTAGTTGGTCCCGAGTTGGTTCAAGAAACGACAGATAAGATCATGCAGATCCGAGAGCGCATCAAGGCGGCTCGTGATCGACAAAAGAGCTATGCGGACCAAAGAAGGAGACCTTTGGAGTTTGAAGTGGGAGATACGGTTTTATTGAAAGTTTCACCTTGGAAAGGTGTGGCACGCTTTGGGAAGCGTGGAAAGTTAAACCCACGATATATTGGACCGTTCAAAATCCTAGAAAGGATTGGTCTTGTAGCTTATAAGTTGGATCTACCGGCAGAACTTAATGGTGTTCATGATACATTTCACGTATCCAATCCGAAAAAGAGTCCAACCCAAGAAACGGTGGTTACGGATTGGAAAGTTAACAAAACTCGGAGGAGTAGTGTTAGGCTTGTCAAAGTCAGATGGAACGCGCGTCACGGCCCAGAGTTTACTTGGGAGCGTGAGGACCGCATGAAAGCTAAATACCCGCACTTATTCCCTAACACCCCTGCAGCTAGTAGTAAAGCTTAAAATTTCGGGATGAAATATTCTTAACAGGGGTAGAATGAGACAACTGTCAAAAATCCAGGTATCCGTACAATTAATTAATCTTGATTAGTGCTTAATGTCTATGCTGAAATTACAATTAACTGCATTCTGATTACTACCATACACAAACATGTGCATCATACATTGTGAAATGTCATACCAATATTGCATGAAAGCTATATTGCCATATATGATGCATTGAGTACAGTTAGCACAGTTATCTGATAAATCAGGAATATGCTGACGGAGTTCAGTACATAGACAGACAGTGTGTTGAGACACAGAATGAGCCAGAAACTAAGTACTACACTAGTGTAGTGTGTAGGAAAGTAAGGATCCCAAGACTGCCTTCCTAGTGATAGACTAAGTGCCGGGTAGTGTCTAAAACTCACCCAAAGTGCTGAATTCAGCAAAATTCAGCAAATTTCAGCATTTAAACACACTAATAATATGCAAAAACATAGTTAAATGGTCCTGAATGCTTTCCTAAGTGTCGGGAATAAAGAGTGTCACAAAAGGGTACATAAAGAACACTAAACTGTATAGTTTAGCACTTTAACGAACCCGTATCTAACCGAACAACCGGACACTACCCGAAACATCAAAATTACACTAGAAGCACTGTTTTAACATTACTAAGCTAGTTATGGTCCCCGAACATCATATCACCCCATACAAAATATCTACTAACTAAATCATGTAACTAACACTTGGATTTGAACTAGATGGTAACTTAATGGTTAAAACCTATGCTAAGACCCCCCCCCCACCTATTTACGTCCCAAACATGGCCCCACATGGAGATTTCATTTGATTATTTTAATAGATCTTGTCTCTTGATTATGAGCATATTACACAAGGGTTAAAGGATTAAAATGGATATAACTATAACTAAGGCATGGAAGGGTGTAAGCTCATTATCTCACACACACTAACACACACTTGATCTTCTTCCTCCTCTTGCTCTCATTCTCGGCCGAACACAAGCACAACCACCACCATCATCATCCAACCTTCCTCATCCATTTCCCATACATACAAAGGTGCTAGAGGGTGTATAAGGAAGCTTGGTGGCTTTGTATCTTGAAGGAACTCTTTTGCTTGCTTTTATCCACTCACTTTCTACACTTGAATCATCCCTAGCCTTGAGCTAGTGGTAACATCCTTAAACACTCCTTAAACACTCCATTTTACTTCTATTTTAGTAGGTTAAAAGATGTTACAAGTAACTAATCTTGAAGAACACTAAAGATCATGAGAAGTAAATATGAACATAAGCTTAAAATGTGAAGATATCTTGATGAATATAAGTTGTTATGTTTGTTGATCTTTGATTGTTTGTAGAGATGATGTTAATCATCATAAGGTCTTGCTAAATCATGATTAAAAACATAGTTTAGCAAGATGTGAAAGTAGAAATTGTTGTAGGATGATGGATCATCCACACTTAAAGCATGAACTTGAAGGAAAATAATGTTTTCTTGAAAAACCATGATTAAAGTAAGTTGTTGATCATATGGATCTAAATATTTATAAATGGTATTTCAAAGAAACCAAGTTAAAATATAAGTTTTGATTAAAACTTGGTTCTTACATGAACAAACACTATTTTTGGTGGTTAAACAAGTGTAGAAACACTTGTGTAACAAGAAAATTTCATAAAGAAACATTTTTGTAAAACATGATTACAAGTTGTAAACATCTAAGTCTTTCAAGAATGATGTTTTTAAATAAACAATCCCACTTTAAAGGGTAACTAAACTCACTAAACACACTACCAAGTTACTACAAATTTTCATAAACTTTCAAGTTCATGAAGTGGTAGGTTAAGCATGATTTTGGCAAAATTGGTAAGTGTAAGTTGTTTAGAGTTGATTATAAATTGATTGTGATGAGTTGTACAAAAGAAAATGATATTCTTGAAAGCATGAAAACCTCCACTTTAAGGGATACTATGGCAAAATTTTCTAATAATATAAACACTTAGAAAATATTTTTAAACAAATAATTATAAGTGTGTTTTAACCATGAGTTTTCCACATAAATTTTTCCATAATATTTGTTACGAAAATATAAGTGTTGGAGGTTGGTTTTTTATAAAATAAAAGTGGCTAAATATATATTTAGAATATACATATATATCTAGAAGACACATGTGTGTGATTATTTGTATTCTTTGTGTAATAGTTATGTTATTTTAGGACTTAAAATAATATGACACATCAAAACACCAAGAATTACAATCCAAAATATTACCAAAATCCCAAGGAATAAATATACAAGTTACACACAAAATATTGGCGAAACCAAACAAGAAATGTAACTTATAAAATATTCCGGAAAATATGTTCACAAAATATATTTTGGTAAATAATATTTTGGATACAAAGGAATGAAAATATGATTTTCACAACTACTTCAAGAGTATATCATATTTTGATAAGGGAAGAATATAGCATTTTTGACAAGTATAAAAATATAAATTTTTTCCTTGGAATTATTGGAAGATATATTATTTTTGGGAAAGATATATATTTTCTTGAGAAAACTTGAAATACATTATTTTTGGATAAAAATAAGTTATTAATATTTTCTAAGATAGACTTGAGAATATATTATTCTGTAACTACAAATATTTTTGCCAAAAGAAAATTTTTAAATAATTTTTCTAAGTAATATTCCCTAAAATATATATATTTTGGAAATACATATTGGATATTTATTAAAGATAATATTCCGGAATAATTAATATGAAATTGTAACACCCGTCTATTTACTACTTGAATATAATAATGATTCATATGATTTTATATAAAAGACGTCTAAATTAAAAGATAAGTTCCAAAGTACCCAAACATCAGTCAACTACCGACTAATTGAAATATTCATAAGTTGTTTAGCCAATTGTTTACATTCAAAAGAAGTAGAAACATTGTTTAACAAAGTTAATAAAAACGCGGAAGCATCTAAAGTTGTGTTCGGTTCTTCAAAACTTGCTTGACTGCCATCCGTAAGATCTCCAATGTCACCTAAGGCCAAAACCACTAAAAATGTTAGTTTTGACATTGATATAGTACATATAAACAAGTTCCGACATCGATTTATGAACAATAAAATAAAATTTCAAAATTGGTCCTGTCGCGTGACGCGCCAGGAGCCATTCATTTGTCGCGTGGCGCGGGTGCCCCCGTGTGTCGCGCCAGTTCACTGTGTCTCCCCCGCGTGGCGCGGGGGAGTACGTTTTCCAGCAGGTTCAGTTTTGTGTCCTGCACTTGCTGCCAGTTCCGGAAATTCAGATTTTCAACTTAAAATGACCATAACTTTTGACTCGCGAGTCCGTTTTAATTGATTCTTTTTCCTATGAGTCTGTAAATTCAATACCAACGTGACTACAATGATTTCAATACCAAAAGTTTGGTTTACGGTCCGAACGAATAAAAGTCACTTATGTATTGTTCGACCCATTCCAACTTTACTCAATTAGCTACCATTTAACTAGTAAGCCTATGGCGCCTTATGCCCATCATCCGGGGCTTAGCATCACTTGCATTTCCTTACCAATTCCACGGTTTAATGCTCTTGTGATTGATATCGCCATTGCTAACTAATTAGAACACTAATACTACAATTTACACTATTATTCGACCCGTTGGCTCATCTTGCGGAAATCCTCCAATATGATGACTACCAAACGGTTCCTTATCAATTCTAACCCTATTAATTCAAGTAACGATCATGGTCACTAAAATCATCACAACTTCTATTCTACAATGCAACTACGCATAGTGTAGGATCGTTGTCAGACCCGAAACGAGTCGATCAGAGGCGTTCTACACAATATGAAAGGAGGAAACAGACATATTGTGTGTGATTCAGCAAGATATACACTAATAACTGTCTTTCTATTGATTCTGATTCAATTACAGATCTGTAGACACTTCGACAGAGCTTCGCTGTTAGAAAGCCACCAAGTAATTTCGTACCAACTGACACGAGATCACACATATTTATAGTTGACCTAATTCCGCATGAACACAACTCACACGGAAATACATTACACGAGAAATTACAAGTTCATACGGAAACAATTAATTCCGTGCGAAATTACCAGTTGGTAATTTCGTGCGGAATTACCCATTTCATGCGAAATTATATTTGAATTGATTTCTCGATCTTCATGCCACGAACAATGCAAGACTCGATACAAGACGAAGTCAGCAGACGTATGCATTAACAGACTCCCCCTCGGATGTTGACGAGTCTAAAGTGTCGAGTCTTCGCACCTTCAGTCTTTATCAGTCTGTCTGATCTCTCTGAAGTATCTGACTGTGTAAAACATCCATCTTTTCTCCTCTCTTATCATCAGGATCTTAGCTTGGCTCTATCTTCTCTCTAATTCTCTTGATCAGATCTCTTGATTCCTTAAATTCATCAGCATAATCAACTCCAAGATTGTAACCTGGCTCTCTCTAATCACAGAAGCCTCATGAATCAAAACCTGGCTCTTTATCACTCAGAATCAGGATCGTAATCTGGCTCTATTCTCAGTTTCAGAATCCAGTCTATCCTGCACATTCTCTACCTCACAATAAATTTCACAAATTTAACATTTGACAAATTTATAATTACATACTCCCCCTCAAAGTTAACCAGAATGATTTTTCAATTAGAGAATCTGATGAACTACTTGAAAACAATCATTCAAAATATTTTTTGTTTAAAACACAAGCTCCCCCTCAAATCAATCATGTTTAGCACTTGGAATTTTGAAATTCAGCTCTCCAACATCAGTTGTCGAAAATCTTTTTGGATTTTTCAAAAATTTATGCTAAAACACACAGAAAATCTTTTTGGAATTTTTGATAAAGAAATACAATAAAGAAATATTTAAAGACAATATTTTTGTGAGTTTGTGTAAGAGGATCATATCAGTTTATGAGACATATCATCAACACCGTTAAGCTTCATTTCATTTTCAGTTCTAAACAATTCACCTAGATTGTCAGTATATTGGTCCACTTAAATTTTCATACAAAGTTCAACTGTTTTGAGATACAAGATTAATGTTTTAAGCACTTAAACTTATTCGCGTGTCCCGCCACTTGAATATACTCTCGTATCCAGATCCCAATATTTAGTCTTACAGGTGAGTATACCTAGATGATATCTGTTAAAGGGTTAAATGCGAAACCGTGAGAGCTCAGGTAAGAACTTCCGTTCAGCAGAGAGATGACTGCTCGACTTTTGGTGTGTCCTCTTTAGAGGATCTTTTCTTCAACAGCACATGATTAGCATTTTTCAATGTTTCATCATTTTTTGTACTAAGGGCTATGCTATATTTCAAGCATTTTGCAAAGTATTATACGGGGACTAGGCCATTGCTTCCGCAAAATCAGAAGTCCCGGAATAATACCCCAGATATCACTGAGTATATAGACCTAGTATCTCAGAAAGAAGGACCTTTCAAACAAGATTTCGGGGGTTACCCATATATCCAATAAATGTTCCCCACGATCTAAGTAAGTTTGAATTTAGGTTTATATCTCGAAAACAATATACTAAATGTATAAAAACCTACTGCCACATCCGCGGTGAGATTGTTTATCACTTTTGACTTTCCATTTCTTTAGCATGTTGTGACATTCCACTGATGCACTATCACTTCCTCTTTTATACATCAAAACTCATTTTTGAATTTTATCACGTTTTTTGCTTTTTCAAATTTGCTAATGTTTTTGGATTCTCTGAAAAATTTTTACTCCCCCTAAAATGCAATCACATAAAAGAAATTTGAAAACAAACTGTACGAGAAAATTGACAACTGTTGTGAATCGCTTCAATTCGCCATCCACTCGGCATAAACAATCAGAACTCCCCCTTACAACAAACTATTTTCCCATTTAGATTTCAAAACACTTAAGTTTGTTTTAATCAAAATGGTTTTTCCGAAAAATAAGTTTTGTTGATTTTACCACTTGTAGATTCGGGGATCAATTCATCATCTTGCCTTTCAACCACTTGTATAAGATTACATCAAGTTCAAACTTATGACCTTGATTAATCGCTTGTAAGAACAAACCTCTGTACCACTTGTAGAACGAAACCATTTTTCGTGAATTTCTTAAGAAATGTGCCGATTCATGCTCCACGCTTACCAACCTGGGAGCTTCAGCAAGTCAGGTTTTTTAATTAAAAAACACAGACACCCAAGCCTGACCAGCCTTGGGTGATACTAACTCATCTGCAGTTGGGGTGTAAGTGCCTTCTTTGTAGCATAAAAGTCTTTAACCCCTTTAACCTTCCCCTCAATCATCTTCCCAAAAATCTTCTTTACATTTCCATTAAAAGCTTTCTCAACATCAAATTCATTCTTCTCAGAATAAAATTGATTCGAGATCTCCACTTTACCAATCTTTTGTTTAAAATTTTCAGTCCTCAATGGTGGAAAGTTCTCATCATCCAATGGAGGAATTGAGTTTTCATTCTTTTTAACAACATGTGGCTCCTCTGATTTTGTGGAATCAGATTCATCGCCAGATTTTACTTCTGATTTCTTAACAACCTAAGCTTGAGTGTCAAGATTTCCTCTTCGTATGTAAAATCTTTTCGAACACTCACCAACTTCATATGTTGAATTTTTAAACACTTTAAATTTCTCAGTTGGTGGTTCAGTTTTATCAACAATTATTTCTTTAAGTTTTTTTGAGACTCCCTGTTTTGTGTTAGTTGCCTTTGGACAATTCCAGGCAATGTGACCAACTTCTTGACACCTGTAACAGGTTCTTGTCTCTTTTCTCTGATGAGCTTCAGTTTTCTTCTTTTCAGCAAGAAATTCCTGATTCGACTGTCTCCAGAATGAGCTCTTCTTTTCATCCTCAGCAGATGTACCTGAAACAAATTTTGTATTTTTAGAAATTTACTCATTTTTATAATTTTCAGGTGGAATAAAACCCAATCCTTTCTTTTTTAAATTACCATTATCGTTAGGTTTCTTTCGAAAATCTAAACCATAATTGTAACCCATTTTCTTGTTTATTCTTTGTATTATTCTTGAGGTGTAAGGTCTAGGTTTTTCAGAAAGATTTACATATTTTATTTCAGAAATATTAATTTATGATAATTTGAAAACCTTTTTGATCATTTTTGGTTTAACATCTCTTATTGAAAATTCTTTATCAAAATATAATTTGTCAGAATCATTCAAAGTATATACAACTTCAAATGTTTCGTCATTCAAATTAGATTTTGACAATAAAAATTCATTACTATAAACCCGTTTTCCCGACGACTTAGAGCTGTTGACATACGAACTCGAACTCCCGGACTCGGACATTGACTCGGACTCCTCATCCTTATCCAACACCAGATCGACCATCCTTTTTATTAACTCAGACTCATGATCTGTGTCGGATGCTGTGAATGTAACGTCAATATTGTCTGGTAATGCATCGGTTATCTCGGACTCTAACTTTATATTGACTGCCTTTTTTACTTGTTCATCGTTCGGTTTTCTAGGCGAATACCCTTCCTAAATTGGAGACGGGCACTTATTATAACAGACACTCTGTTTCTTACCAGTATCCTTCTTCTTCGACTTCTTGTCTTCAAACACTTCAAAACCTGCAACAGTTGGATAAATTATGTCAATTAAATAATCAGAACTCGAATAACTTCTCAGTAATCGTCTGATTCTTTCATTTTCAGCTTTCTTAGTTTCCAACTCTTGTTTCCATTTCGCACATTCTTCAATGTAAAAATTTATCTCTTTCTGCTTCGATATCATTGTAGCATTCATCATTTTCAAAGCATCTTCTCTTTCCGAGTTTGTCTTCTGCAAACTATTCACAGTTCTGTTTAACACATCATATGATTCTTTCACATTCTTAACATCAAACAATAACTTTTCTTTCAACTTTTCTTGTTCACTAAACTTCTTATCTTTTTCATCACATTGTTTGCATGGTTTCAAACATGTAAGACAAGGTTTTGTGACTTCAACAATCTTTTCAATCTCCACAATCTTCTCAACTTCAACTACCTTTTCTACTTCAACTATCTTCTCCACTTCAACTATCTTCTCAACAATCTTGATTTCTTTCATTTCTTTTGCAGCTTTTCTCTCTTTAAGTTTCTTCAGTTTATCTACAAAATAAAATTCAAAACTGTCAGAAGATAAATGAGTTTTTGCAACATTTATCTGTTCAATTTCTTCATCATCATCACTTGAATCTGTTGAACTGTTTTCAGAAGAAACAGATTCTTTATCTTGACTTGTCTCTTCGTCAGTTAACACTGCAATCCATTCTTTCATCAACTCTGGCTTTTGAACAATTTGTGCAATAAAAGCTTTAAACTCCCCATTCTCATCCACATATTTATCCCAGCTAAAGCCTAGAGCCATTTTCTCATCATCTTGATCAATTATACCAGTATAAGCTTTCTTATTTGCATCTTCAATCATTTTTTCCCATGTGCAGTTTGTGATTCCTTTTGTTGATGTGGTTGATGAGCAACCTGTTGATATATAGCTTTTCGATAGTGATCATCTTTTCCAAAAGGATTCTCTGCTCCACTGGTTTTCTGATTTTTGCACTCTCTCTTGAATTGACCTTTCTCCCTACATCGAAAACAACTTTAGATTTATCAAAACCCAAAATTGAAACATGAGCATCCAAAAAATCATTTTTTCCTGTAATCATTTTGAACTTTTCAGCTCTTCTTAAGACACTAGCTAAGCACCACTTTATATCCATGAGTTCTAATTCTTCTGCATCGATCTGATCGTAATCTTCCTTTGTTAGCATAGGATTTCCAATTCTTCCAGCAATCAAACCTTCATAAGATTCCAAAGCAGTAACCAGTAATGCCATATGACTTTTAACAACTTCTCCAGAAAAATTCTGACCATTTTAAAGACGCAAAGCAACATTGCACTGAATCATATGTTCATTACCAACATTTGAATTTTGAACACTTGGAGGATTAACATTTGAAAATCCAGTAGTGTTGATTGAACTTTGACTGACTGATCCGGATGAATTTCCTGCACTAAAAGCAGTTTGAATCTTTGGACTAGCTTCAATAGTTTGAACATTTCCTTTGTAGTACAATTTGATGTCTTGTTGATTGCTCGAGCTGTTCATTCTGGCAATCTTTTACTGTTCAAGATCCTGTGCCTCAAGCTTTTCAATAAACTGTCCAATTGACAGTCTACTAAACTCTCCAGAGTTCTTTAAGATCATGAGATAAGTACCCCATTCTTTCTGTGGTGATGCGTCAGCTAACTTTTCAACCCATTCTGCTGGAGTTTTAGTAATTTTCAACTGAGACATGGTAACAACAAGGTGACAGTATCTCTCAATAAGACTCTTTGTAGTCTCCCCTGGCACACTGGTAAACAACTCAAACTCTTTTTTCAGCAAAGATGCTTTACTCTTGAGCATCTTTGTACTTCCTTCAAACTTTTTCTTAAGTGCTTCCCAAATCGAAAACGCACTCCCATCATGCTAAAGCAAAACAAATATATCCTCTTTAACCGCTTGTTGTAAAAGACTGGTCATCATTTTCTTTCCTTTATAACTATCTCTCTCTTTTTCTGAAAATTCTGAGATAATTTTGTCAACATTCAAAGCAGTTTGTGGTCTAACATATTGTGTTTCAATGCTTTCCCAAGCTCTCAGATGCTTTGCCTGAACCCAGTTCTCAAATCTTTCTTTCCAGCTATCGTATTCTTCAATACCCATAAGCTTCGGGGGCTTTTGCAAAGTTCCGGTTTCATTTTCCAGGTTCATGTTTTGAGCAATGGTAGTCGGACTAATCGGGGATGTGGCAAAAGCGTTGTAAAATTCTTCGTCAGACATTTTCAAACGAAATTAGAATCTTCAAACGATATTAACTCCAAGTGAAATTACCTGAAACGGAATTAATCTGCACACAACTTTCAAACGAGATTAGAACTTTTCAAACAGAATTAAGTAATTCCGTGCGGAATTACTCAGTTTCACACGAGATTAGCTTTGGAACGAAAATACTCAAACGGAATTCCAATTCCGTACGGAATTAGAATTATTTTCAAGCGGAATTAAGAGTAAATTGTTATTCCGTGCGAAATTAGTGAATAATTTCAAAGGAAATTAGATGATGTCATCATTTTCGAACAGAAATTCAAGCGAAATTACAGATTTTTCCAATTTTAGATTGAGTTATGGTCCAATTTTCTCAAGGCTTCGTTAAAACACTGTTTTGCATGTTATGTGAGAAATTCAGATCAAATTCACCGTAAAATCTTGTTCAAATAAGAAAAGAAGGTGTAGAAGTAAGAGAATAAGATGATATCAGGCTGAATTGGCTAGAACTCCTCCTCCTGAGCTCTGATACCACTTGTAGGATCGTTGTCAGACCCGAAACGAGTCGATCAGAGGCGTTCTACACAATATGAAAGGCGGAAACAGACATATTGTGTGTGATTCAGCAAGATATACACTAATAACTGTCTTTCTATTGATTCTGATTCAATTAAAGATCTGTAGACACTTCGACAGAGCTTCGCTGTTGGAAAACCACCAAGTAATTTCGTACCAACTGATACGAGATCACACATATTTATAGTTAACCTAATTCCGCATGAACACAACTCACACGGAAATACATTACACGCGAAATTACAAGTTCATACGGAAACAGTTAATTCCGTGCGGAATTACCAGTTGGTAATTTCGTGCGGAATTACCCATTTCATGCGAAATTAAATTTGACTTGATTTCTCGATCTTCGTGCCACGAACAATGCAAGACTCGATACAAGACAAAGTTAGCAGACATATGCACTAACACATAGTTTAACAGCAATTCATTTAATGTAACGGGTCAAGTTACATACCTTTAGTGCACGCCCTTCAAACGCAAATCGCCACCGGCTTGTCCACTCGACGCTCCGGTATCTTTTCCTATAGAGTTCAATCACGATTCGTTTAGAACTCCTTTTCAATCATATATCGCATAATTTGCCAAATCATCACAATCATGCGTTTTAACTTCAGTTTCGAGCCTTCTTTGAGGCATTTTTACAAACACTTAACGGGCAGAATTTTACATCTTTTATTTTCTAATTCATGGCTTGCTACTTAGCCTTGATTAACATCAATTGAGCTATTACATATAGAATTACACATCATATTTTCAGAAATCGTTTTCTATGCATCAATTTACACTAGATTAGCATTCTACACCCTAGTGTTCATCATTTTCTCACAAAACCCATGAATGACCTTCAATGTACTCATGAAATTTCCAGAATTTAGGCATGATTTCACATGTTATTGTCCAGGTTTTACTCCTAGACACTATATCATCCCTATTCTATCCAAATAGCAAACATGCAACATCAAATTTCGGATTTCCCAATTTCATGATAATTTCAAACAAAGAATTAACATCAAATTTTACATACCTTACAACCCCCTTGCAATGGGGAACAGTAATCTATGCTCGATTTTCGATTTTAACTTGGTTTGAGCCTTCAATTTGTGAGATTAGTGAGTTGTTAGGGTTTTGAGAGTGGGGGTCGCCCTTCTCCTGCCTCGATCGAACCAGACACCTCAATGGTGTATTTGGTTTTTATTTTTTTTATTAAATTTAATAATATAAGTTTAAATTTTAACATAGGCCCGTCCACTTTTATTTAGTTTATATCTTTGGTATTTTAAATTCATTCATGTTTTAAAACGGGACAATTAAGTAACTAGGTTATTTATTCCTAGTTAGCTCATTCTCGTTTATTTTATAATTTATATAATGCTAATATAAAGCCTTTTTAAATTTCGGGGTGTTACAAGTGCACCCCCCTTAAAAGGGTTTCGTCCCCGAAACCAGAATACGTACCGAATAGTGCAGGGTAGAGACATCACATCTCCTCTTCGGACTCCCATGTAGTGTCCGAACCTTTCCTATGCTCCCACTTGATCTTGACTTGATCGATTTGTTTGTTTCACAAGTGCTTAACCTTTCGATCTAGAATCTCTAGTGGTCTTACCGCATAGTTCAGGCTACTATCCACCTCGATATCGTCGTAGTGGATATACGCTGTTTCCTCTGCTAGACATTTCCGCAGTTGTGACACATGAAACGTGCCATGTATCCCACTCAACTCTTTCGGTAGTTCGAGGCGATAAGCTACTTTGCCAACTCGTTCGATGATTTTAAATGGCCCGATAAACCTCGGGCTTAGTTTCCCTCTTTTTCTGAATCTAATAACGCCCTTCCATGGGGAAACCTTCAACATAACCATGTCGCCTATCTGAAATTCAATCGGTCTTCGTCTTTTATCGGCATATGACTTCTGCCTATCTTGGGCTGCTTTCAAATGAGCTCGTACCACTTCAATCTTCTCATTAGTGGCCTGAATTACATCTGTATGGGCCAATTCGCATGGTCCACTTCACCCCAACACACCGGGGTTCTACATTTTCTACCATATAGCATCTCGTAAGGTGCCATGCCGATACTCGAATGGTAACTATTGTTATATGAAAATTCGGCCAAAGGTAGATAAACATCCCAACTTCCACCGAAGTCGATGATACATGCCCGTAGCATATCCTCTAGCATCTGTATTGTTCTTTCACGCTGCCCATCCGTCTGGGGATGGTAGGCGGTGCTAATGAAGAGTTTCGTTCCCATCTGTTCTTGAAAATCTTGCCAAAAATTTGAAGTAAACCGGGTATCTCTATCCGACACGATGGATACCGGTACTCCATGACGTGCCATTATTTCATTTGTATATACCTCAGACATCTTTTCCGAAGTATATGTTTCGCGTATAGGAATAAAATGTGCACTCTTCGTCAATCTATCCACAATCACCCATATGGCGTCGAATCCCCGAATCGTTCTAGGTAGTTTGGTCAATAGGTCCATAGTGATATGTTCCCATTTCCAAACCGGGATTTCCAAAGGTTGTAGTTTCCCATAAGGTTTCTGGTGTTCCGCATTGACTTGTAAGCAAGTCAAGCACTTCTCCACATATTTCACCACATCCCTCTTCATTCCGGGCCACCAATAATTTTGTTTCAGATCGTTATACATCTTGGTCCCACCCGGATGAATAGAATATCGGGATTTATGGGCTTCATCAAGTAATAGCGCCTTCACTCCACAAGTGTTTGGAACCCATATTCTTCCGGATCGAGTCCTCAACCCGTTCTTTCCATCCGACAAGTCTTTTAACTGGCCGATTATTCTTTCCTTCATCCAGTTCTCCTCTTTACTGCTTCTACTTGTGCCTATCGGATACGTTCAAGTATACCCGAGGTCACCACAAGCTGCATCGACCTTACTCGTATTGGGACATAGTCCGCTTTTCTGCTCAGAGCATTCACCACCACATTTTCCTTTCCGGGGTGGTAGTGTATTTCGCAGTCGAAATCCTTCACCGTTTCCAACCATCGTCTCTGGCGCATGTTTAACTCCTTCTGATCAAAGAAGTATTTTAAGCTTTTGTGATCGGTGAATATGGTGCACTTTACCCCATATAAAAAGTGCTTCCATATTTTCAACGCGAATACCACTGCAGCCAATTCAAGATCGTGCGTGGGATATTTCTTCTCATGTATCTTCAATTGCCTCGAGGCATAAGCTATAACTTTGCCTCGTTGCATCAGAACACACCCGAGCCCCGATAATGAGGCATCTGAGTAAACCACCAAGTCCTTGACTCCGTCCGGCAATGTTAATACCGGAGCTTGAGTTAGCTTCTCTTTTATTGTCTGAAACGCCCTTTCTTGTTCAACACCCCAATTGAACTTCTCCTCCTTCCGGGTTAACTTTGTTAGTGGCGACGCAATCTTGGAGAAATCTTGAATGAATCTCCTATAGTACCCCGCAAGCCCTAAGAAGCTTCTAATTTTCGAAGGGTTCTTCGGGGGATTCCATTTTGACACGACCTCGATTTTTGACGGATCTACCAATACTCCATCGGCACTTATGATGTGGCCGAGGAATTGCACCTCTCGTAACCAAAAGGCGCACTTAAAAAATTTCGCATACAACCTTTCTCGTCTAAGTGTCTCTAACACCTCTTGTAAGTGGTGTGCAGGCTCAGCTTCACTTTTCGAATACACCAAAATATCATCGATGAACACGATGACCGATTTGTCTAGCATTGGCTTGCAAACCCGGTTCATGAGGTCTATGAAAGCCGCGGGTGCATTTGTCAGCCCAAATGACATCACGAGGAACTCGTAATGTCCGTATCGCATGCGGAAAGCC
The DNA here is from genome assembly GCF_002127325.2 of Helianthus annuus. Taxonomy (NCBI): domain Eukaryota; kingdom Viridiplantae; phylum Streptophyta; class Magnoliopsida; order Asterales; family Asteraceae; genus Helianthus; species Helianthus annuus. The sequence continues at coordinate 96,331,405 of NC_035434.2, forward strand.
GTCTTCGGCACATCTTCCTTTTTGACCTTTAGTTGATGATACCCCGATCTAAGGTCAATTTTTGAAAACTAGTTCGCACCTTGTAATTGGTCGAATAGATCATCTATCCTCGGAAGCGGGTATCGATTCTTTACCGTGAGTTTATTTAACTCCCGATAATCGATACACATGCGCATGCTTCCGTCCTTCTTATTCACGAATAGCACGGGCGTGCCCCAAGGAGACACAATCGGCCTTATGAATCCTTTGTCGAGCAGGTCTTGAATCTGTGACATCAACTCTTGTAATTCTGACGGCGCGAGTCGGTACAGTGCTTTAGCTACGGGTTTTGCGCCCGGAATCAATTCGATTCCAAACTCTACCTCCCGCTCGGGCTGCATTCACGGTAAATCGTCCGGAAATACATCTTCAAAGTCACATACCACGGGTACGTCTCCAATCTTCGGTAGTTCTTTCTCGGGCTCATTTGCGTATATCATAAATGCTTTACATCCATGCCTCATGAGCTTGTGAGCTTTCATCATCGAGCATATTATAGGATTGCCTCCCTTTTCACCATAAATTGGAACGTGTTTTCCGCTCGGAGATGTTAGCTTTATCTCCTTACGAAAACACACGACCTTTGCGTGGTGCTGAGATAGCCAATCCATTCCAACGACTACTTGAAATTCCCCCATTGACATCGGGATTAGGTCTATCAAGTATTCTTCGTCGTCGATGCATAATTTGCAGCCTTGAAAAATATCACAAACTATAAAACTTTTGTTGTCCCCTATTTCAACTTCTAATGGCACAGATAATTTCCTCAATACAAATGAAGGATGTCGAATAAATCTATGCGAAATGAAGGATTTATTCGCACCCGTATCAAACAATACACGTGCAGGAATCGAGTTTATCGTGAATGTACCTGAGACCACATCGGGTTCTATCTTTGCTTCTGTCACACCCCGATTTCCACGTGTTTCACCGGTGGGCCCGGTGGGGGATTACCATGACGTAGTTGGCAACAATATAGTCAAACCACAAAATATTTAAATGCACAGCGGAAACAAAAGATAATATATTATATTCCGAATATTAAGTAATGTCAAAGTATTACAACGGAAAGTAAAGGATCCACATGCGGATCAAATAAAAGAAAACTGTTCAACAGACTTTAGGCATCTAGAACTTGCAAGATTCCTTATTAACGCCCTGAGCTTCCAGCCAATTACGTTCAGTACCTGTCACTTAACCCTTTTTGGAAATTACGTTAGTTTACACTGGTAAATACAATTAACCAACTCATTTGAAAAGGTTTAACAAATTTGATTTGAATGCACAAGGCACAATATATCTTTTATAACTTGGGACAATTATCTTTATAATCTTGTATACAGATTTATATGTTCGTTGTACGTTCAGGGCCCGATGTAGAAATCGAGTCAAGATTAACAGACACGCCACAAGTATAGGCCCACCTATAGTGAGATACCGTTTCCCTTATGCACTGTCAGGGGTATGCCTACACCTCGTGCATAAGACATGGCCATTTTATAATACAACGATGTCAGGGATATCCGGGACATGGTCATTAACCCCTAAAGGCTTTTATTTCAAACAATACAGATTAAAGCGGGTTACCTCAATAATTTAATCACAATACGACTAAACATTCAATACCCGACCAAGCGGTATTATTATAATACCGTATCCCAAGCCCGTATAGGGAAAATAAGCTAAAAGTATTTACCTGAGCTAGCAAAAGCAATTTATACTCAGCCGTATATTCTAATCAGCAAGCGCAAGTACTTCTACTGGGGCTCTCAATCGGGAACGAAGGTTTTATTAACCTATTAGATTCCTAACGGGTCTTTAATTTAGCCTTAGCTTAGACCGGTCAGTTTCAAAGGATAAATACGGTTTAATCGCGTGAAAGGCGAAAACCGGGAATGGAATGTGGTTTGGACCCAACAAGTTTGAAGACTTGTTTTATATGGGTATAATAACCACACTCTGGATTTTGAAGTAAAAATGATAAGGTTTGACCCGTTTCGGCTAGTTTATGTAAGCTAGTTACATAAACCAAACCGTGCGCGCAAAAGGCGTAACGGGTAACCGTAAGAGTCCTACACAAGTTTTCTAAGTTAATATACTCTAAAGAGGTTGTGGTATCAGTAGGATACCTTCCATAATGCCTGTAATGAGTTTAAATCCAAAATATGCCCCGAAGGGGTATTTCGGTCTTTTTAAAGATTATAAAAGAGATTTCCGAGTTCTACAGGATATCTGAGTTTTCCGAACAGTTTATAAAGTCCAAAATACTTTATTTATTATTTAAAATCAGTAGCAACTGGAATCAGGTTAAAATACCATGTAGAACTCACGTTATGTCCGAAAAGGGTATATTCGGTATTTACCGAATCGATGCCATAACCGCATGTTATGTGCAGGTTAAAAATCTTTAAAAATCTTTAAAAATCTCAAAATATTATTTTACATAAGTGTGTAAAATATTTGGTGTCGAAATTTGGGTTTAGATAGGCTTTATGCTAATTGCGCCATTTAATTACTAAAGTTTCCGTAATTGCGCTATTTAGCATAACTCCTATTCTAGACCTCGGATTGACATGAAATTTTAGGGACATGCTTAGAATTCAGTAACTAAGGCTATTGTCCTTTCACATGTCCAAAATTCTTGTTTTAAAGTAAAAAGGGCATTATGGTCAACGTTGAGCATTTAACGGAAATGTATAAACGACTCGGACAAACAACGAACCAGCCACAGAGGGTTATACCATCATGTAACCTGGTCCTAAGAGAGTCCTAAGGCATATCTATATCATACTAAAATGAGTTAGAACTGGAGTCAAAGCAAAAGTCAAAGTTTTGCGATTTTTGGTTCCGAACCGGGTCAAAATAGGAAATTGTCGAATCAACAAGCTTAGATCAGTTCTTAAACTCATTACCAAGTTATATGAGTGATAAAATAGGTTATACGCCTTCTACATTGCTACTTATGCGTTAAATTGAAAATCTAGCTTCTGTTGACTTTTTTTATAAACAACTTTGACCCGACATTTGATCTAGTTAGAATGGGAATCAGAGGGTGCCCTTTTAAGGGTTTAAAGCCCACATGATTACCAACTTATAACCACCTTTGATCCGACAAATCACTGGACCAATAATGATTTATCTCTAAGTCAACCGTTAATTACGACGGTTTGACTTCTAAGCTAAAACTAAGCGAAAACTCAATACGGAAAAGTCAAGCATACTTACAAAGGTCCTATGCACAACTAGGGAAGCTTAGAAGGAGGTCTTGAGCTCCAGGGATGATCAGATGGTGAAGGAATGAATGAATGATCAAAGTGTGCACACAAGTCTAACATGGACCATGAATCATCAACACATATCCCTAAGTGTTTAGGGGGTGCCTAGGGGCCAAGAAAGATGTGGAAACATGGATAAAAATCGAATACAAAGGCAAGGGCAGACAAGAAACAAGAAAAATCGTATCAGGTAGGCCCTCGCGTGGCGCGAAGACCCCCCCCCCCCCCCCGGGGCTTCGCGTGGCGCGACACCCTTCTGCACAGAATCTGAATTTTTAGATTTATTGCATTTTGATCCTTGGCTCTTCAAACTTCGATTAGACTTTTGTTTCTTGCACCTTGAACCATCCAAATTGATGTTTAAGGGCTTCAAGACATTACCCATTTTGCTTAGTCCTCGGTTAACTTTATTGTTACCCGAAAAGTCATAACTTTCAACGTTGACGCTTTTAACCCCTCATGTACGAAATCGATCATAACTTTCTCATTTTACAACGGAACTTTATGAAATTTTAATCACTTATTCTAGTGAGCATAATTTACCTTTACAAGGCTTCGGGTTTGCTAAAAGGTCACTCAGAGGTATAACTAAAACATGTTGACACATTTAACCCCTTTAGTTTGTAATTTCTCACTTTCTTTCACAATGAGCTTCGTATGATCCATGAATCATTCGTTTAAGGGTATAAACATCATGTAGGGATATTGTAGGGCATATTTATCCATTGTTGACATTTTGAACCCTTGAATTCACATACTTTCTATGTTTGTCAACTTTAGTCCCTCTATAGTATTCATTGACTCGTTCAAGCTTATGACACGTGTCAATACATTATAGGACGCAAATTTTCGAGGTGTTACATCCTCACCCCCTTAAAAGAGATCTCAACCTCGAGATTTGTTAATGTAAAGGAAGTATTTTCTATCTTATATTGGGCTTAATCTTCCCCAGTACCTTTGAGCCTCTAAGGTACTCCAATTGACCTTTATAATAGGTACATGTATCTTTTTGGGGCCTCTAATCCTGTCGATCCTTAATCGACACAGGATGCTTATCACATCATAAATCTGCATATCATTGTGTGATAGTGTTTCCTGACTCATTGGTGAAATACATCCTTCAGTCACTAGTGTGTAGTATATTGCGAGCTTCGTCAAGTTTCTTAAATAGGTTTTAGCTTATAAGCTACTTGTTCTTGATACATTCGATTTCCTTCGAATGATTCTATATATATTCAGGGCTTAACTAGCCCGAAAATTTAACAATTTGGCACACCCTTCCTGTGTGATACCTCTTGTTGAACCTTATTCCTTACTAAGAATCTAGGAGGTTCGCTATTTTCCGTAATCCTTGATTTTCTGCCGAATATTGGCTTCTTACAGATGATTAGGGATTGGTATGATCTTATTTGTTGTTTCCAATGCAACTTTCAGATCCTGAACATTGGGCTTACCAATTTATTGTCCCAACAATAGATGTTTGACATTCTACCTATACAAAGTCTCCAAAGGAACAGCCTTGATGCTTATATATATTAATCATTATAGAACGCTTATCTTAAAGTAAGATGGTTATTCCAACCACTGCTTCATTAATTTCAGGGAATAGCTAATCCTTGTCATTAGTCGAACAAATCGACTATCCTGGGCAGTTGATGGACTTTCCTGATCGATGCCTATTTAGGGTTGCGGTAATAATGCATAAGCAGAATGAACCGTCTTACTTAATTAATTATACCGAACTCTCGGAATATTGAGTTAGGCTATATGAATCCTCTATTTCAAAACTTACTAAATCAGGGTTTTCGACCCTTTCCAATAATGGTACTAGCTGTCTTAGAGATTTCATAATAATGATGCAGCCCTAAATGGGATATAAATCTTAACTCTACTCGCCTCTCGGGAGGTAAACAAGGTAGTCTCAGGAGAATATAATCGAGATATAAGGAGATTACAGAGATTTTCCGAATCTCAGGCTCCAGTTCATCCATCCTTGCTTGTGTCAAATGAGTGACTCATGTACGAGTCCACAGATTTAATCAAAGACACTTACTTGAAAAAAAAAATTCCATTTTCTAGATATCCTCTTTGAATACTACTGGTTGACTTTGGTACCATATGCTTATTTGAATATCCTTGTGGTTCCATGCATTAAACCTCCATACTGATCAGGCATGGAAGCAATCTATGGAACATATTAAGATACACAAATTCTCATATGGCGCTTTCGTCACACCATTTGGTATTCGAAATCAATGGAGATCAAAGGGATATCAATTTTTTATAGGATGTTGTACTTTATCTGGAGAGAGGGTATATTAGGGCTTTATGATTGAAGATTTCTGACAGGATTAGAAGGAATAGTTCCTGTGAATTTTCTACCCGTAGGTTTTACCTTACGCTTAATATATAGGGTTTTTATGAAACGTTCTTAAAAGCTTGCTATACCTTATCGTTTATGAAGGATTTATTGGTATCCGAACCAAAATAAAACTCTTAGTATTTAAATTTCTGATGAAAATTTAGGGAATGTACCTGAGGCCATTATTTATGAACTAGCTCAGGTATTTAGGCGCTTCCATTCTTAGGCTTTCCTTCTTTAGCCGCATTTCCTTTGACATATTTAGGGCACGTGGTCTTGATGTGGCCTTTCTCATTACAGCCGAAGCAGACTGCATTCTCCATGTCCTTGCAGTCCAACGTTTTATGTTCCCCCGATTTGCAGATCCCACAAGCCCTTTGTTGTGATTGGGATTTTGGTTCGAACCTGCACTTTCCATAATGGTGTTTCTTGCAGGTCTTGCATACTGGTTTCTGGTTGGACTTCTGTTTGTTCTTCTTTATAGAGCTCTGGGAGTTATTTTCCTTCCTTTTCCTTTTTAGCTTATCTTTTGCATTTGAGGTATGAACAAAGTCCTCCTTATGAGCAAGGAAATGTGGTCCTAGATAAAATTTGGAGCGAGTAGCCTGGGGCTCCTTAAACTTTTTCATAGCTTTCTTCACAGCCTTCCCAACAGCTGCGTCTATCATAGTTTGAAGAATACCTTCGGAAATTCTAAGGCTCACAATCGTAGCATCATCGGCACATGTCGCATCATTCATAACACGATCAACGGTTGTCTTATCTGGGTTTGCCATACTCGATATTGGTTCCTAACACCAATAAAACAATTTCTTAGTGTCACACCCCAACCACTTGGAACATCAAATCGTGGCGGAAACGTTGGGCAGTGTTGTAACAGAATCATTGTTTCACAACACATGGAAATTTAAATATTGTTTTATTGAATAAAAGAGTTACAATGTCTTGACAATCAAAGAAATATAACATAAATAACTAGTCTTGCATCTTTTATTGTCACTAAGGCCTAAGTCCACCTAAGTGTATCTTGATAAATCTTGTGCATCATATCCTGAAACACATGAGAAAATAGGTACGTCAGCATAAAAATGCATGTGAGATACATAGGTTTTGTGAAATAGAATTCATGACTTATGTTTGAGAAAATGTTTAGTCATGAACCTTGTAGTTTGCTTTGTCTTGAAAATCATTTGAAAAACGATAAGATCAGATAATATGTATAAATAAATGTATGGTTTAATGAATAACCAAGTAAAATGATTTTTGTAAAAGATAAGTTGTTTGTAAACAATGTATTGTGAAAGGTATGTTATTTGAAATAAAATGTTATATGTCTAAATTGAAACGATTCAAATAACGCTACGATATGTAATACCATACAAACACTTATACATAGGAAGTACCAGCGGCGTATCCACCATGCTTGTATCATATTACACATGCCTCGTTACTCAAATCAATTGCTCAAACCAAACCACCATTGTAAAAATGTTTATGTATGATCAAATGTCAAAATGTTTGTGTGAAAACCATGTCTAATGTCTATGTCTAATGAAAATCATGAGTTGTGTATATCAATGTCAAAATGTTTATGTCTAATGTAAATCATGTAATGTGTATCCAAAATGTCATGTATGGTAAGTGGAATATATCAACTGAACCATATGTAAAATGCACAAAAACAAGGTATTGAAGTAAAACATGGTTCAAATCAAAGTTATGTTTTGTGGAACAAATGCATGCTATACTGATACAAACATCTATGTGGTATTGTGAAAATGCATACATCCAAGCCTTTGTGACTGTGGTGATAGACCCCTAAACGAATTTAAAGGTCTATCTTGTTATTTTTTTTATCGTATTCGGTCATTCCTTCCAATCCAAACAAACCCGAGATTTCAGGAATGGGAGTTGTCAAGTCCTATGGTACCATTACCTACTAACGAGCGGCATGATCGGTGTTAATGAATGTACATTGTATTATTTAAACAAACCAAATGTCATACCAAAATGTAAGCATGTGATGAATAAATGTACTAAGTATGCACACAATGGGCACACATAGCATAAAATGTAATGTAAGATGATGTACTAAGTACGCACACAACGGGCATACATAGCATAAAATGTAACGTAAAATGATGTACTAAGTACGCACACAACGGGCATACATAGCATAAAATGTAATGTAATGTAAAATGATGTACTAAGTACGCACACAACGGGCATACATAGCATAAAATGTAATGAAATCGTGTACTATAAATGTACTATTGAATATAACAAGCATATGATATGAAAGCATGAAAAACACGAAAGTAACAAGTAGGCACATGTGTTTCACCCCAAAATGTTTGGAAAACAGTAAAAGAGGGGTCTATGTACTCACTTGAGATTGCTTAGTAGTCCTTGAGTAACAACCAAACAGTGCTAGAGATCACGGATAACAACGGCACCTAATATAGGTAACTATGTTAATATACCGGACTTAAATCGGAGGATTTGGATAGAATGAGGGTTCGAAAACCTAACGAGTATGGAAACTCGTGTAATATGGTTTAACAAAGCCTACCTACTACAATGAAACCTAACCTAAGTGCTTACGACCCATTACGACCCGTTTAGGTAGTTTATGCTACTTTAACGCGTCGTTCGCGTAAAACGCACTTGGAACGCCTAACTAGTCCTATGATAAGTAAGATATGCCCTAACATGTCTAATATTGTTACCAAATCAGTTTAGATGTCAAAAGTTATGTTACATATGCTTAATATGAATCTTGGCGTAAAAAGGGCATTTTGGTAATTTACCTAAGGCGTATAAACTACCTATCATACAACTACTTAAACAATGTGACCATAAGGTATAACCTCGGAAGGTTATTCCCTCTACAACTATGGTCACCTAATATGCTTGGTCGGATCCTAATGATCGACCAAACGGGTCGGGTTCGAAAGTGTAAGCGATTGTTTAGATCGCTTGCCTTATGACCCTATGTAAGCACTAAACTAAAAGTGACGAGCTAAGCATGTTAGAACATGCTTAACTAAGTTTAGAAACAGGTTTGGTATCAAAACAAACGGTTTTGATACCTAAGAGTAGTTTGGTTACAAAATACGCAAGAATGCGCATTTTGGCCGAAATTACGACTCGTCACTGAGCCTAGATAACGTGGTAATCAGTAGGTATAGTCACTAGGGACTATAACCATCGTGATCACGCTCACGTTATGAAGTTCAAACGAACTTCGTGTTGACCATAAACTGGTCAACGCAAAAAGTCAAACAAAGCTTAACTTTCGGACTCGAAAAGCGAATAAAAGAACGAAAGAACACTTACGAAGGGTCCCCGAAAGCTAATCTTGATCCAGGAGCTCAGGTATGAAGCAATCGCATCAACTTAGAGCTCTTTGATCAGATTTGTGGATTTTAACCAAAATGGGGGGGGTATTTATAGGAAAAGCAAGACCGTTAGGATCGTTTCTTGAATATCATGCCTCGATCTAACCCGTACACTTGTCGAAATGTTGTGGTGGCTTATTTTGCCCCCACCATAGGGATTTGACATGTGGCGTTGCCCTTTGGAGGTTTGAAAGGCTGTTGCAAGTGGATTAAAAACATTGAATCTGGTCTGGGAGGCTGACGCGGCCCGCGTAAGATTTAGACAGGTCTTACGCGCCCCGCCTGGGAGTCCAGATCAGAAAACAAGTTTCAGAAATGACAGTTTAGGTCCCTGTTGTGGTTTAAGGCCATTTCTGACACGTTCAAGGCCCGTTAAGCCATCTTTAAAGCCCTAAAATGATGCCTAAACATTGAGGACATGAAACATGCTCAAAAATATGTCGGATGTTGGTTCGTTTGGCCATACGATCGCGATGTTCGGTTAATTACGACGGAATGCGCATAAGCGCGAAAAACGATCCAAATTGCGCGACGAATGGATTTTTCTTATACCAAACACTAACGCATAATATTATGATGCTTACATAAATTTTTGGATGTCCGGATGTATTCAGAACGTAAGTTATGCGCGAAAGTGCAAACTTATGCACTTTTTGACACTTTTAGTCCCTTAATGACCCAAAAGTTTATTTTAGCACACCGAACACCTCAAAGCCTATTTCTAAGCTATGGAGAGGATATTTATGGTATGTTTAACTTATGGTTATGTTCCGGAACGTCTGTTACAGTTTAAATTGGCATACTTTCGCAGTTTGTCAAATTTAGTCCATGTAGGCGAATTAACTTGTTTTTGCCATACCAAAGCCTTCAAAACTTATTTCTAAGTTATGTAAAGGTTATTTAAGGTATTTTAAGTATATGTTGATGTTCCGGAGTATTTGTCGCATTAAACTGGGTACGTTTACACACCAGTTTGCGTATAATTCTCTAGAAAGCGATGCAGAGCCCAAAATCGAACAAGAATTGATATGTGCAAATGATATGCATATTTGTACAGATCCCAAGTACGAAATACAATATTTCATTGGCTTGGTATTCGTTTGAAGGTCGCAGTGACCCAGGTGTCACACTTAGCTGCAATCCAACAACTGCTATTCTTCATCCTGATGGCCTTAATACATGTTAACCATGGTATCTATAGACCATATAGGCCAATATAGTGCTAACATTCTTAGTGAATGTTCTTTTAATATATATTCATTATGTTTAGCCTAGGTCACGGAAGACCATCAATGGCATTTAAGGTTTGGACCCAATCCATCATCTTTTTGACAGGGATCACAATATCACATCTGCCTTTATTATATTGATGAATTTTGGATAGCTTGAAAGCTTGTCATCAGGGTATTAGAAAAGAGAAGTTCCTAATAGATACAAATATCAATCTAAGATTTGTTGGAGCGTTTTCTTAAGTATCATCGGCAAATTTCCATCTCGCATTAAATGACCGAAGTTCTAAACAGGCGGAGACAACAGTTCTCAACAATTATTATTCATTATAGAATTATATGTGCCAGTAGTAACTAATTTCCGCATAACTGCTTGATAAGAAAAGGTACCTGCTATATATTTATCATACTGCACCATCTCCTGGGCGTTCCTCCTGAAGACTTATGCGTTTGTTCTCTTGGGTTCTTCGGGCTTCTTCTGATTTCTAGGGCAGTTAGTCTTGATATGCCCCTTTTCGGTGCAACCGTAGCAGGTTGCATCCTTCAACTTCTTGCATTCCAACGTCTTATGTTCTTTAGACTTGCAAATCCCACAAGGCAGAGGCTGAAATTCAAATCTGCATTTCCCCAGGTGGTATTTCCTACAGGTTTCGCACCTGGTCTTCTCACCCGACTGCTGGCTGTCTCTCTTAAACCCGGAACTCTTCTTATCCTCAGAGTTCCTCTCTGTCTTCTTATCGGAGCGATGAGAATCCTCATCCTCCCTTTTACGCTTTCCATCTTCAGAGGCTTTGGCAGCCTTGTTTCTAACTACGTCGAGTGTAAGAGACAGCGACAGGTCTGCCGCTGACCTGAACGTAGCAGGTCTTGATGCTTTCACACTTGCCTTTATTTCTGGGGCTAGACCCCCAATAAGGCGAGCTATACGCTTTGGTTCCCGCGTGATTAAGTAAGGAACCAATCGAGACATAGTATTGAAACTTGTAAGGTACGCTTGACAATCTAAGTTCTCCATGACTAATGTCAAGAATTCAGTCTCAATTTTCTCAACTTCGGGTTGAGGACAGTAGTTCTCTTTGATAAGAGTAACGAACTGATCCCAATTCATGTTGTACAAAGGGGTCTTCCCCGTAGCTTGGATCAGTGACCTCCACCAAGCTAGGGCTTCTCCTTTGAAAGATTGTGAAACAAACTTCACAATGTCTTGGTCTGCACATCCACTAATATCTACAACGGTGTCCATCTCATCGAGCCACGTCATGCAATCGATGGCTCCTTTTTCTCCTGTAAATCTCTGGGCTTGCAGGAGACAAAATATTTATATGAGCAGGTCTTAACTGGTGCCTCTTGATAAAGCACCACTTGTCTAGATGGGACACTCTTTTGATTTGACGAGTTACGATCATCGTCTTCCTTCGACTCGTGTGATTTAGAAAGGGGCTTACTACGAGCCACAGATAGAGTCTTTGAGTGTGTATCACTTGATTCATCATACTGTCTGTCGAGAGCTTGTGTAACGGCATTATCTATTAATTCCCACAGTTCCGCACCAGTTATATTAACTCTGGAAGCATCATTATCCTCCCTCGGATGGCTGTTGACCTCATCCGATCCAGCCATGTAGCTTGATTGCTACATTCATAATGACAATTAAATGCTCAGAGGTTATTATGGAATCATCATTTTTGACGATTCATCAACCATGGTAATATAAACCATATTGGTTAATTTGTTAGTTATATTTAACTAGTATTTTCATTATAATTTATCCTAGTTATAAAACATTAAGGATATTAAAGTGGCGCAAAAAGCCTAGTCACAAGGACTGTTTTAATTTATAAGCCATGATTTCAGAGAATTGAGGCATTAAGGTTTGAACGTATTTCATTACCTTCTCTTGACAGAGAGTCAAAGACTTCAACTGTCTTTTGTCCCTTAGGAAAATAAGTATGGCCCGTAAGCATTTCATCACTTATGGATATTTATAATATGATCATCTTCATTTGATGATATTAGTCAAGATCGCACTAATCATACAAACTATTATGCTTGGACGAAGTCCAACATCTTTAGACGGGGGTCAAAGACCACCACGGTCGTTGTCTTATCGGACAACAAGTTTGGCCCGTAGGCATTTCATCACTAATGGATGTTTATAGTATGATCATCTTTATTTGATGATTTAAGCCATGATTCTAAATTACTAGGCTAGATAAGGGCTCGGAATTTCCCAAAGTAAAGATGACAAGTGTAATTTTATCGTATTACTGTTGTCGGGAGTGTTAACATGTTTGCGGATGTTAACGAGAATCTGAATCTCTTTTAAACAGGTTTTTCCATCATAGCTAGGTCTTTAATGACATTCAAGCTAGGTTTTACCCTTTAAGGTTCTTTCAATATATATACTGGTAGATCAATTACGAAAAGGGATAATAATTTGATTTATTTGATATATTATATTCATACAAAATGATAAAAGGAGTACGTAATTGCCCTAACGGGACTTGAAAGGAATGATGTTGTCCATGGAGGGACTAAAAGATAAACATGTCTTCACAAGGATTTATTAAAGATACGATCTTCAGCAAAAAGGAGTTTTCACCTTATCTCTGAACGTTTTCTCCCTGGATGCACGTTTTATCCTAGTCGTGGTACGAAGTTAAGCATTTCCAGGCTCCGGATGAGGAGAAATCCTAATACAGCTTCTTCGCTTGGCGACGTATCCAATATATAAAAATAATTGGAAGTAATAAATTCCAGATTAGAATCGAGAGTATTCCTATGTTAAGTCTAGACTCAGAAGTTTTTAAGGAATGTGCTACTGTGTCATTGAGATTAAACACAAAAGGTTAGTGTTTAATTCACTCAATGTTGGCTCTGATACCAACCTGTCACACCCCGATTTCCACGTGTTTCACCGGTGGGCCCGGTGGGGGGTTACCGTGACGTAGTTGGCAACAATATAGTCAAACCACGCAATATTTAAATGCACAGCGGAAACAAAAGATAAATATATTACATTCCGAATATTAAGTAATGTCAAAGTATTACAACGGAAAGTAAAGGATCCACAGGCGGATCAAATAAAAGAAAACTGTTCAACAGACTTTAGGCATCTAGAACTTGCAAGATTCCTTATTAACGCCCTGAGCTTCCAGCCAATTACGTTCAGTACCTGTCACTTAACCCTTTTTGGAAATTACGTCAGTTTATACTGGTAAATACAATTAACCGACTCATTTGAAAAGGTTTAATAAATTCGATTTGAATGCACAAGGCACAACATATCTTTTATAACTTGGGACAATTATCTTTATAATCTTGTATACAGATTTATATGTTCGTTGTACGTTCAGGGCCCGATGTAGAAATCGAGTCAAGATTAACAGACACGCCACAAGTATAGGCCCACCTAGAGTGAGATATCGTTTCCCTTATGCACTGTCAGGGGTATGCCTACACCTCGTGCATAAGACATGGCCATTTTATAATACAATGATGTCAGGGATATCCGGGATATGGTCATTAACCCCTAAAGGCTTTTATTTCAAACAATACAGATTAAAGCGGGTTATGTCACACCCCCAAAATCCACACGCGGAGTATCACCGCTTGGGAGCGTGACTGACCAGGATCAAGCCATCAATCATATCGAACATAGCATTTAATAATAAAAATAGATAATGTAATTCAACAAGACATGATTGATGTTCAAAACCAAACATTTGTTTAAGTAGCGGAAGCATGTAAGTAAACCCAACATAAATAATAATGTAATGTCATAAGTGTTTAAAGAAACAATCACGATCCAAGCCCACAACGACCAGCTCCTCCCTGTGCAAGCTCCATGTACCTAACGACCTGCAAGGCATGTAACAGAGGATCAACAACTAGTTGAGCGAGTTCACAGAAAGTAAATGCGTAATAGTAAGTTCGTTTGTAACAGGTGGCTCTACTGGGCCGTTAGTACGTTCTATTGGTGGGGGTTTCCCATGTTGTATAACCACTAGACTACTCGTAACCATAAGTATCCTTCACAACCGAGGATAGTAGTAAGTATAAATACACGTAGGTTTTACGTGAGTATCCTTCACAACCGAGGATAGTAATAAGTGTAAGTACACGTAGGTTTTACGTGAGTATCCTTCACAACCGAGGATAGTAATAAGTATAAGTACACGTAGGTTTTACGTGAGTATCCTTCACAACCGAGGATAGTAATAAGTATAAGTCTACGTAGATTGTAAGTATGTGTCCTGCACAACCGAGGACAGTGAATAGCATACGTATGTGTCCTGCACAACCGAGGACAATGGTATGGTAGTCTAGTATTAGTGTCAGTACGAATCTATTCAACCTTATTCCTTCAACGATCCACAACGACGCTTCGCTCCACGTGCAAGACTCAACATCCTAGGTAATAAGGTTTATGTTTATTGCCTACATGCTAGAATTGCATAGAACTTTGCTCGTAGTATGCTTAGATTACATTGCTCACTACTTGTTATTGCTTGACCACACTTGTGTGCTTACACTCTTCTGTCATCGCACTACTCGCGAACCATTCTCACTTATTTTACCTTTACTATGAAGATCATGTCCGGACGTGTGAACATGACTCAAGCCCAGTTGGCGGCTCTCATTCAAGAACAAGTTGCTGCGGCACTTGCAGCTGCAAGCGCAGGAGGTCAACACGTTCAGCAACCTGTGTGTACTCTCAAGAATTTCATGGACTGTCATCCCAGTACCTTCAGCGACACGGAGGGAGCGGTTGGACTCCTCCATTGGTTCGAGAGGCTCGAAACTAACTTCGAGGTGCATGATTGCCCTGAGTCACGTAGAGTAAAGTTTGCTACTGGAACACTCGAAGGTGCTGCATTAACTTGGTGGGAAGCACAAGTTCAAATGTTAGGACTGGCGGCTGCTAATGCCACTCCCTGGAACGAGTTCAAGGACCTAATTAAAGAAGAGTTTTGCAGTCGAGAAGACATCCACAAACTAGAGGTAGAGTTCCTCAACCTACAGATGGTGGGGTCTGAAATTGAAGCTTATACGAAAAGATCGAATGAATTAGCCACATTTTGTCCTACTATGGTAGACCCTCCCACCAAACGCATCGAACTGTATCTCAAGGGTTTGGTGCCCGAAATTCAGAGTCATTTGACCGCAGTTAACCTTGGTACTATCCAGCAAGTCACTCGTCTTGCTCACCGTCTCACAGATCAGGCAGTGGATCAAAACAAGCTGCCAAAACGTATCAGTGCTACCACTACTGCTGTCACTACTTTTGCTACTCCCAGTGACAACAAAAGAAAATGGGATAGGGATTCCAGCAAAGGATCAGCTTCAGTTCAGTCACAGGTTCAGCAGCGAAAGACTGACAGTTATCAGAGTCCCAGTCAGCACTCTTCAGGCAACCAGGGGCAGGGTGGATATCGGGGAATTCACCCACTATGTAACAGGTGCAACAGACACCACAATGGACGGTGTCGCAAGGAACGATGTCAGAGATGTCTCAAGATTGGTCATGAAGCTAGGGATTGTCGAAACTCACGTCCTGTAACTCAAGAACAACAACGACCGCCTCAACCTTCACAGAACCAGCAACTGCAACTACCAGCTCCACAGAACCCACAGCAGCAGCCACAGCGTGGGAACGGGGGATGTTTCTAGTGTGGGGCTGAAGGTCATTTTAAACGCGATTGCCCTCAATTAAACCAGGACCAGACTCAGAACCACGACCATGGAAACAGGGACGACAACGGGGATAGCGTTGGGGGAAGCAATGGAAACCAGGACGCCGGGGCAGCGTGTACATGATTGGTCAGGGTGACGCAAGGAACGATCATATCGTAATAATGGGTAAGTTTCTTCTCGACGACTTTTATGTTACTGTCTTGTTTGATTCGGGTGTGGATACCAATTATATGTCCTTGAAAGTTAGTCAGATGTTAAAATGTACACCAACTACCTTGAACACCAAACCTGTCGTAGTATTAGCTAATAGTAAAAGCCTAGAGGCCACACATAGTTCAGGATTGTAATCTTATCCTCGCTGGTCAGACGCTTCCTATCGACCTCATTCCTATAGTTCTGGACAGCACCTATAGCTCGCGCACCGTATCGTTTCACTCCAACTGAACTGGAAGAACTGTCAAAGCAGCTACAAGAGCTCTTGGAAAAGGGGCTTTATTCGTCCAAGCTCTTCGCCTTGGGGAAACTCCAATATTATTTGTGAAAAAGAAGGATGGCACTTTCAGAATGTGCATTGATTACCGTGAACTAAACAAGGTCACAGTGAAGAACCGTTATCCTCTTCCTCGCATTGACGATTTATTCGACCAGTTGCAAGGGTCGAGTTACTATTCCAAGATTGATCTAAGGTCTGGTTATCATCAGCTGAGAGTCCGGGATGAGGACGTCTCCAAGACAACATTTAGAACTTGCTACGGCCATTACCATGTGGTGAGCAGGGATGGGATCCATGTTAATCCATCCAAAGTAGATTCGATCAGGAACTGGCCTGCACCGCGTACACCAACGGAAATGCGCCAATTCTTGGGTTTGGCGGGGTATTACAGGTGATTCATCAAAGACTTTTCGAAGATCGCACAGCCGCTTACTATGATGACACAGAAAGGTGTTACCTATCGTTGGGGTAATACACAAGAAACGGCTTTTCAGTATCTGAAGGATAGACTATGCAGCGCACCTATCCTCTCACTGCCCGAGGGCACGGATGACTTCGTGGTTTATTGTGACGCATCGATACAGGGGCTTGGTTGTGTATTGATGCAGCGGGATAAAGTTATTGCCTACGCCTCTCGTCAACTCAAGGTTCATGAACGGAACTACACGACGCACGATTTAGAGCTGGGAGCTGTTGTTTTCGCGCTTAAGATATGGAGACACTACCTGTACGGTACCAAGTGCACTATTTACACCGATCACAGGAGTCTCGAGCATATCTTCAAGCAGAAGGAACTGAATATGCGTCAACGACGATGGGTCGAGTTGCTTAATGATTACGAATGCGCCATCAAGTATCATCCAGGCAAGGCCAATGTTGTGGCTGACGCTCTCAGCCGGAAAGACACTCTACCTAGACGCGTACGAGCCTTGCAGCTCACTATCCAGTCTAGTCTTCCCGCACAGATACGAACTGCTCAGATGGAAGCATTAAAGCCTGAAAACGTCAAAGCTGAAGCCTTGCGCGGCTCAAGGCAACGAATGGAACAAAAGGAAGACGGCGCCTACTATGTAACGGGGCGTATTTGGGTCCCACTTTTTGGCGGTTTACGCGAGCTGGTAATGGATGAAGCTCACAAGTCCCGCTACTCGGTACATCCAGGGTCGGATAAAATGTACCACGACCTCAAAACAACATATTGGTGGCCTAGCATGAAAGCCCACATTGCTACCTACGTCGGCAAGTGTTTGACATGTGCAAAAGTCAAAGTGGAGTATCAGAAACCAGCGGGCCTACTTCAACAACCCAGGATACCACAGTGGAAATGGGAAGAAATTTCCATGGATTTTGTTACAGGCCTACCTAGATCTCAACGTGGGAATGATACCATATGGGTGATCGTGGATCGACTCACCAAGTCTGCACACTTCCTGGCTATAAAGGAAACGGATAAGTTCTCCACTCTCGCAGACATCTATCTTAAAGAAGTTGTTTCGAGGCACGGGGTGCCCACCTCCATCATTTCAAATCGGGATGCACGATTCACGTCAGAGCTATGGCAAGCGATGCACAAATCCTTTGGCTCGCGATTAGACATGAGCACAGCGTATCATCCTCAGATGGATGGGCAGTCTGAGCGAACGATCCAGACTCTTGAAGACATGCTTCGGGCATGTGTTATTGATTTCGGCAACGGCTGGGAAAAGCATCTCCCTTTGGTGGAGTTTTCGTATAATAACAGTTATCACACCAGCATACAAGCCGCTCCATTCGAGGCATTGTACGGACGTAAATGCCGGTCACCTCTCTGATGGGCAGAGGTGGGGGATAGTCAGATCACGGGTCCGGAGATTGTAGTGGACGCCACAGAAAAGATTGCACAAATACGACAACGCATGGCGGCAGCACGCGACCGTCAGAAAGCCTACGCGGATAAGCGTAGGAAACCGTTGGAATTTCAGGTCGGGGACCGGGTTTTACTAAAAGTCTCACCCTGGAAGGGTGTGGTTCGTTTTGGCAAACGGGGCAAATTGAATCCGCGGTATGTCGGACCGTTTGAGATCATTGAAAGAATAGGCAAAGTGGCATACAAGCTAAACCTACCCGCTGAACTCGGTGCAGTTCACAACATATTCCATGTGTCGAATCTGAAGAAGTGCCTGTCAGATGAGACCCTCATAGTTCCTTTTAAGGAACTCACTATCGACGAGCGGTTGCAGTTCGTCGAGGAGCCAGTTGAAATCACGGACCGGGATGTTAAGGTCCTCAAAAGCAAGAGAATCCCTCTTGTTCGAGTTCGTTGGAACTCCCGACGTGGCCCAGAGTACACATGGGAACGCGAAGACCAAATGAAAGAAAAGTACCCCCAGTTATTCGGAACCAATGCATCCACTACTAAGACTGAAGCTACTACTGCGGAATTTCGGGACGAAATTCCAAATCAAGAGGGGGATGATGTGACACCCCAGGAAAACCAGTAAACGATACAGCTTACCTAGCTTCCTCAGTGAGTGCGTACCAAATTTCGGGACGAAATTTCTTTTAAGTTGGAGATAATGTGACAACTCGAATTTCCAAGATTTCCTATTTAGCATTTATTGCACGTTCATTTATCATTTAGTTGTTTACTTGCACAATTGATTGCTTGGAATTGTATACGTTGATGCAATGAAACGGTATTATGTGATTATACATGATTATGTGTTAATTGTGAAAGAATTGCCAATTGCATAAATTGGGTTGTGAAACTGTGAAATTGTTGTGAAATGTGGTGCTTGTGTAAAATGTAATAATTCAGGGTGTAAAGAGCTATTAGTGAAATCTAAATCATACTTTACCCTAATCTCATTCCCTAATCATTCACTAATCATCACAAGAAGCAAAATATGTATCCTCACATTCCCTAATCCTCTCTACAACCATTTTCTCATCATTCTTGGATTCGCAAGTTCTTTTGCATCAAGTTTGAGTACCAATCCATCTAGAATCAAATCAAGGTAATGATTTAATCATTGTTTGTGATTAATTATTGATTGATTGATCATGTAAACCCTAGTTCTTCACATGCTAAAGTTTTGTAATTGTTAATGTGATTCTGATTATTGTGATTATGATATTTGTCTAGTGCTTAATCGATTGCTTGATGATTTTGATGTATGATATGAAGAAATATTGATTGTGTGTTGATTACTGCTAAACAGATATGAATTAGGGTTTTGAGATCGCATGAACAATAGAACGTAACTGTGGAAATGTATAAAGTGTAACTGTTGAAATCGCAATGATCGTGTGATTAGGTGTTTGGTCAGAGTTTTGTAAACAAAGTATTAGGTCCGAGCTTTATGCATACAACATCTAATCCGAGTTTTGAATAACCTTTATGTCCGAGTTCTTTTATTATGCAAGTTATCCGAGTTTCATGATTGGGCTATATTTCAAGTTTGGTTTAAAGAAATGGAAGTCCGACCTTTTAAAAGTCTTGAGGGTCCGAGTTTTATGGGTAATCCACCCCCTGTCCGAATTCTTAAACCCTCTCACTTTGGTCCGAGTTTCACACAACAAATAAAGGTCCGAGCTTCCTCAACTCATGTAGGTCCGAGTTTCATTGGGCAGCCTCTAGTCCGACTTTGTTTGGACTCTTAGTAGTCCGAGTTTGAGGAGGGGCTACCCCCCCCCCCCTCATGTCCGACTTTTGTTGACATTTGAGTGGTTAGAACTTTATAAAAGGATTCTCGACAGTCCGAATTTTATATGCATAGGTAATGTCCGATTTTTAATTAAGGGCATATGGTTCTAATTGTTTAATGATTGCATGGTCCGACTTTGTTAAGAGTATCTAAGGACCGAGTCTTAAAGTTGATGAGTGTCCGAATCTTAGTCACATATATATGTAGTCCGAATTTTTAAGGGATACCCCAGTCCGAGTTTTGTATGGATAATAGGCAATCCGAGTTTGTGGAGGGGGTATCACCATTGTCCGAGTTTTGTTCATTGTGCACATGTCCGAACTTGTACATAGAGCATATGTCCAACCAATATTGCTAGTTTAGGGTCCGACTTTGAATGCTTATGTTTATACATGTCTAAATATTATAGAAAGTTTTGTTAATGTTGTTAAGTGTGTGGTTTTGGTTAATCTGATAACCCGTAAGGTGTGTCGCTGAGTAGTTACGTTAGAAACGGACTCTGTTATACGACGCATGAATTGGATGAACGCGAGATAACTGTTATGTGTTGCTTGACGATAATTGCTTAAACACGCTTCGTGGTATTTATTGTATGCGAACCAATGCGAACTTAACTGATTGAATATACATGCAAACTATAGGACGGGATTGATTATTCGTGAGCACCTAGATAGCATACCGAGCAAACCAAGGTGAGTTCACACCCTTACTAAGGCATGGGATTCCCAAGGGCTTGGGAATGGGATTGAAGGAATAAGGTTGAATAGATTCGTACTGACACTAATACTAGACTACCATACCATTGTCCTCGGTTGTGCAGGACACATACGTATGCTATTCACTGTCCTCGGTTGTGCAGGACACATACTTACAATCTACGTAGACTTATACTTATTACTATCCTCGGTTGTGAAGGATACTCACGTAAAACCTACGTGTACTTATACTTATTACTATCCTCGGTTGTGAAGGATACTCACGTAAAACCTACGTGTACTTACACTTATTACTATCCTCGGTTGTGAAGGATACTCACGTAAAACCTACGTGTATTTATACTTACTACTATCCTCGGTTGTGAAGGATACTTATGGTTACGAGTAGTCCAGTGGTTATACAACATGGGAAGCCCCCACCAATAGAACGTACTAACGGCCCAGTAGAGCCACCTGTTACAAACGAACTTACTATTACGCATTTACTTTATGTGAACTCGCTCAACTAGTTGTTGATCCTCTGTTACATGCCTTGCAGGTCGTTAGGTACATGGAGCTTGCACAGGGAGGAGCTGGTCGTTGTGGGCTTGGATCGTGATTGTTTCTTTAAACACTTATGACATTACATTATTATTTATGTTGGGTTTACTTACATGCTTCCGCTACTTAAACAAATGTTTGGTTTTGAACATCAATCATGTCTTGTTGAATTACATTATCTATTTTTATTATTAAATGTTATGTTCGATATGATTGATGGCTTGATCCTGGTCAGTCACGCTCCCAAGCGGTGATACTCCGCGTGTGGATTTTGGGGGTGTGACAGGTTACCTCAATAATTTAATCACAATACGACTAAACATTCAATACCCGACCAAGCGGTATTATTATAATACCGTATCCCAAGCCCGTATAGGGAAAATAAGTTAAAAGTATTTACCTGAGTTAGCAAAAGCAATTTATACTCAGCCGTATATTCTAATCAGCAAGCACAAGTACTTCTACTGGGGCTCTCAATCTGGAACGAAGGTTTTATTAACCTATTAGATTCCTAACGGGTCTTTAATTTAGCCTTAGCTTAGACCGGTCAGTTTCAAAGGATAAATACGGTTTAATCGCGTGAAAGGAGAAAACCGGGAATGGAATGTGGTTTGGACCCAACAAGTTTGAAGACTTGTTTTATATGGGTATAATAACCACACTCTGGATTTTGAAGTAAAAATGATAAGGTTTGACCCGTTTCGGCTAGTTTATGTACGCTAGTTACATAAACCAAACCGTGCGCGCAAAAGGCGTAACGGGTAACCGTAAGAGTCCTACACAAGTTTCCTAAGTTAATATACTCTAAAGAGGTTGTGGTATCAGTAGGATACCTTCCATAATGCCCGTAATGAGTTTAAATCCAAAATATGCCCCGCAGGGGTATTTCGGTCTTTTTAAAGATTATAAAAGAGATTTCCGAGTTCTACAGGAAATCTGAGTTTTCCGAACAGTTTATAAAGTCTAAAATACTTTATTTATTATTTAAAATCAGTAGCAACTGGAATCGGGTTAAAATATCATGTAGAACTCAAGTTATGTCCGAAAAGGTTATATTCGGTATTTACCGAATCGATGCCATAACCGCAGGTTATGTGCAGGTTAAAAATAATTAAAAATCTTTAAAAATCTCAAAATATTATTTTACATCAGTTTGTAAAAGATTTGGTGTCGAAATTTGGGTTTAGATAGGCTTTATGCTAATTGCGCCATTTAATTACTAAAGTTTCCGTAATTGCGCTATTTAGCATAACTCCTATTCTAGACCTCAGATTGACATGAAATTTTAGGGACATGCTTAGAATTCAATAACTAAGGTTATTGTCCTTTCACATGTCCAAACTTCTTGTTTTAAAGTAAAAAGGGCATTATGGTCAACATTGAGCATTTAACGGAAATGTATAAACGACTCGGACAAACAACGAACCAGCCACAGAGGGTTATACCATCATGTAACCTGGTCCTAAGAGAGTCCTAAGGCATATTTAAATCATACTAAAAGGAGTTAGAACTGGAGTCAAAGCAAAAGTCAAAGTTTTGCGATTTTTGGTTCCGAACCGGGTCAAAATAGGAAATTGTCGAATCAACAAGCTTAGATCGGTTCTTAAACTCATTACCAAGTTATATGAGTGATAAAATAGGTTATACGCCTTCTACATTGCTACTTATGCGTTAAATCGAAAATCTAGCTTCTGTTGACTTTTTTTATAAACAACTTTGACCCGACATTTGATCTAGTTAGAATGGGAATCAGAGGGTGCCCTTTTAAGGGTTTAAAGCCCACATGATTACCAACTTATAACCACCTTTGATCCGACAAATCACTGGACCAATAATGATTTATCGCTAAGTCAACCGTTAATTACGACGGTTTGACTTCTAAGCTAAAACTAAGCGAAAACTCAATACGGAAAGGTCAAGCATACTCACAAAGGTCCTATGCATGACTAGGGAAGCTTAGAAGGAGGTCTTGAGCTCCAGGGATGATCAGATGGTGAAGGAATGAATGAATGATCAAAGTGTGCAACCATGGCCTTTATATAATGGTTTAATCACCACAAAATGTTGACACACAAGTCTAACATGGACCATGAATCATCAACACATGTCCGTAAGTGTTTAGGGGGTGCCTAGGGGCTAAGAAAGATGTGGAAACACGGATAAAAATCGAATACAAGGGAAAGGGCAGACAAGAAACAAGAAAAATCGTATCAGGTAAGCCCTCGCGTGGCGCGAAGACCCCCCCCCCCCCTGGGGCTTCGCGTGGCGCGACACCCTTCTGCACAGAATCTGAAATTTTTAGATTTATTGCGTTTTGATCCTTGGCTCTTCAAACTTCGATTAGACTTTTGTTTCTTTCACCTTGAACCATCCAAATTGATGTTTAAGGGCTTCAAGACATTTACCCATTTTGTTTAGTCCTCGGTTAACTTTATTGTTACCCGAAAAGTCATAACTTTCAACGTTGACGCTTTTAACCCCTCATGTACGAAATCGATCATAACTTTCTCATTTTACAACGGAACTTTATGAAATTTTAATCACTTATTCTAGTGAGCATAGTTTACCTTTACAAGGCTTCAGGTTTGCTAAAAGGTCACTCAGAGGTATAACTTAAACATGTTGACACATTTAACCCCTGTAGTTTGTAATTTCTCACTTTCTTTCACAATGAGCTTCGTATGATCCATGAATCATTCGTTTAAGGGTATAAACATCATGTAGGGATATTGTAGGGCATATTTATCCATTGTTGATATTTTGAACCCTTGAATTCACATACTTTCTATGTTTGTCAACTTTAGTCCCTCTATAGTATTCATTGACTCGTTCAAGCTTATGACACGTGTCAATACATTATAGGACGCAAATTTTCGAGGTGTTACAGCTTCAGCCGCGGTAAGTTGGAAGGACCTAGCCTTCGCCTTTGGTGCTTCTATTAGAGATTCCTTTGCATCTCTTTTTCCAATTAAGTCCGGACATTCGGACTTTTTGTGGCCGGGCTGATAACATTTATAGCAAACCGAGACTTTACCCGGACATAAAGATGCCGTGTGCCCCGTCTTCCCACATATAGGACACGGTTTGTCCTTGAAGAGGCACTCCCCCTTGTACCCCTTCCCACACACTTTACAACTTGGCGACCCGCCTTTAGCATCCACCTTCTTTCCTGATTCAACTGTTCGAGCTTTCTTTGTAGTGCTTGGATTCACATCCTGTGCCCTTCGCTCGCCCCTTTCAACTTGTTTCTTCAACTCGATTTCCCATTCCCGAGCAACGTTTATGATCTCGGTAAGGGTCTCGTATTTTGAAGGAGTCATGAACTCCCTATACTCGGCGCTCAACATGTTATAGTAATAGTATATCTTCTGCTCTTCATTCGTCACCAATTCATTACAAAACTTCATCTTATCCATAAACGTCACCGTTATCTTGTCTATGGTCTCGCCCTTGTGCCTAATTTGCATGAACTCTTCCATGATTTTATTAATGACCGCCTTGGGACTATGATGTTTAAGAAATGGTGTCTTAAACTCCTCCCATGTCATGGCCCTTGCCGCTTTGGCCCCTATTTCATTCTTTTTATTGTCCCACCAATCTTTGGCTTGCCCTCTCAACTAACCCGTTCCGTAAGCGACAAAGTCACATTCGTTACAATGGATCCTTTCAAACACCCCTTCAATATCGCCCAACCATCTTTAGCAAATTATTGGGTCAACCTCCCCATTGTAGATTGGCGGTTTACACGCCATAAACTCTTTGTATGAACACCCTTTACGTTCTCCCGATTTCTCCTTCATAAGGTTGTGATGCGTGCTAGTGTGTATATGTTTTAGGTATATATTTTAAGCCCTTTTTACACTTTTTAGCCAGGTTTTAAATTTATAAAACACGATATTTACTATCACTACACACACATATGGGCAAGTGCACCCATTGTGGACGTAGTATAGTGTTGGTACGATACCGAGGTCGTCCAAGGACACAAGAGCTTTTAGTACAAGTTTATCCTCAACGTCTAACCAAATCAAAATGTTAGAAAAGATTTTAAAACTAAGAAAATAAAACTAACTAAATGCTGAAAATAAAAATAAAAATAAAAACAGATAGACAAGATGAATCACTTGGATCCGACTCGTGTATAGTGTAACCGTTGATTATTTTCGCACTTTTGCACTTGTTTAAGAGATTATCTTAGTTATTGTAGTAGGCCCCTCTTTTGAAGGTGACGTTACCCTCAACCCAGTAGTTTGAGTCAGCAAGGATACAATCCTAAAGGGTCGGATTGTTGAAAGATAATTAATTAAGTTATTAATGCAAATTATGGTAGGCCCCTCTTTTGAAGGTGACGTTACCCTCGACTAAGTAGTCTGAGTCAGCAGGGATACAATCCTAAATAGCCGGGTTATAGTACTAATAGTAGTTTAACTTATGAGGGGGTCAAAGAGTTTGGATCCCCGCCATCCAATACCTTTGGGTATTGAAGGAGATCCTACTAAATTTGACCCAGGTCCCTTGCAGGACCTCTAAACGCTGAACAAGGGCAAGACTCTTACCAAACCGTTCCCTTAACCCCCGACCAGGTAGCCAACATACATCCATATAGACCGTGGAGATATGAATGGTGAAAATCTTTTATTTTATATAGATAGTAAAATAATGTCAAGACACCACGGACAAACGATAAGGAAGAATCACCTTCAACATAAGAAACTAGTTATTAAAGTCATTAATACAAAACCAAATAAAAAGTGCAAAAGATCGTTTAGGTTTTATTTTTATTTATTTACAATCCTATTCGTCATGATTTATTAAAAACATTTCATAAGTTAAATTATTTATTAAGGCATAACATACCTTTTTTTTTAATTCCATTTATATACAAGTTCACGTTCCTCACGAGGGAAATCACTCACACTCGGCCGAATGTGTATTTTTAGTGAATCACTCGAGAGCGGCGTGGAACTTATTTCTACCATAAGATTGCCAAGCAATCAATCCTCCTCCTTTTTAACTTCATCATCATTTTTTTTTTTTTGAGGAGCTTTGTTTGAGGAGCTTTGTTTGTTTATTTCCAACTTCATCATCATTTTTTTTTCAAGAGTCACACGAAAACCAAGCTTTGTTACTAAAATAAGGGAAAAAATGAAAAAGGGTTTTGGGTTAAGAAATGAAAAGGTTTAGGCTCAAAGGGGTTAACTAGTGGGAATTTTTGGGTAGGTGAAAAGAAAAGTGAAAATAATGGTGTTGAAAGAAAAAGGGTTAGTCCTAATGCCTCCATAATTTACTTACTTGGGTTTAAGTTGGTAAGGACCGGGAATGAATTATCGTGGCAAGTTCTAGAGTCGTAAGAACCAAGCGGCTATTCACACAAGAAACGAAAAATGAGCATTTATTGTAAAGATATGTATTTGTATGCTCTATAAAGGCTCAAAACTCACTTTTGTGGGATTGGGTTTTTACGTGATCAAGTATATATAATCAAATTTTAACTAAGCTTGTCATGTCGTTTCATAATTTTCTTATGTTGGTTCTTTTTATCACGACGCTATCGGTTGTAAATTTGTAAAAATATAACCTTGTTAGAATTAGAATTCCCAACTTAAACTTAGACAAGTAAAAAAATTGAAAATTTTTGAAAAAAATTTGGGTAATTAGCGGTTCCAATAGAGTTTTGTGTAAGGCTTGTTATTAGGACTTGCAAAATTCAAGGTTTTAGCATCCCCCCCCCCACACTTAAATTACACATTGTCCTCAGTGTGTCCCAAAAATAAGTTTTTAGGTTAATTGAATGTGTAAAATGGTGTTTAAAGCAAAATTGTATGTTACTGGCAGTCTGGACACGGCCCCGTGGTGACCGGGCACGGCCCCGTGTTTAGGTGCCAGTAACAAAAATTAAAGAAAAGAAACAGAAGCCTGGACACGGGGGCGTGTTCAGTGAACACGGCTCGTGTCCAGTTACCTGAACTGGGCGATTTTCTGCAGGATGTTCAGCACGGGGCCATGTTGGCTGGGCACGGCCCGTGCTGAGCTTACTGTAATGAAGAAATTGTTGTCGGATGGCCCTGTTTTCGTGCATGGGGCTATGTTTCTCGTTTCTCTTGTTATCCTTCACCATCCAGAGTGTGTTTTATTCATTACAACACCATCTTAAAACCATCATTTCATTAAAGATCATAGAGAGAGCTACACAATGTTCCTAGAAAAGTAAAAAGAAATAAAAACGAAAAATCTTAACTAAAATAGGTCAGGAGGTACACAAAGTTATCATAAAGAGTTCTACTTCTTTGTTGAGAAAATTTCGGGAATAGTTTCCCGATGTATTAGGACTCTTGGCCGATGTTTTTCTTCCTAGATGTTGCTAAAGCCATTCTTCTATCTCCCTTGGAAGGAAGAAGGCGGCTTCATTTTCCTCAACATCTTGCGGAGGAGGGGGAACACCTACCGGGACTCCTTGTACTATCCCTTGCGGAGGCTCCAAGTGTATAACGTACCATTCGGCGGGTATGATGACTTCGGGAACCACGTTCCATGCCCTTTGGGTTATTATAGGTACCAAAGGAGGAGAGGCGAGAAGGTTTAACCTCTGGTGCAAGAGGTTACTTCTCGGAGACACCCTTCCAGTCCCACCGTTAGATGGTTGATACGGTCGACCAATGCTTCTTCCACCCCCGTCATTTCATCAATAGCCTCTCTTAGGGCGTAAACATAGTTTACAAGAGAGTCTTCCGCCGTTGATGATCTCCTCCCCTGTCGGTTATTTCTTGATGAAGACGTTCCGCTTATCCTGCTCGCCATTTCTGGGGAAATAGACCGAAAAGGGCTCAATTTTTTTCGAAACAGTACCTCGGACACGGCCCCGTGCTCGCTGAGCATGGCCCCGTGTCCAGTTGTCTGCAGGTTTTTGGATCAAGGAATCTTGGAGTTTTAAATTATTTTCATGGTTTTTAGTCGAGTTTTAAGCACATATAATTTAAAACAAAGTTACACAAATTACTTTGAGTAAGATCCCTTGGATAATAACCTTACAAACTTCACACTAAAGGTTGGAATCATGGAGTTTCCAAGCTTTAATGGAGGAAATGGTTGAAAATTTAAAAGAGAAGGCAATGAATAAAAGTGGAAAAGACAAGAGGGTTCTTTGGAACCTTCTTTTAGAACTTACCTAGGATAGTATGAGTGAAGATCCCAGGAATCTCTGTCTTTTGAAGTGGTAAAAAATAAGCAGGATCCAGGCTGCATTTAAAGAAAACGACAGCGCGTTGGACACGGCCCCGTGTTGGTTGGACACGGCCCCGTGTGTAGTTAAAATCCTGACACATTTTGTCCGTATTCTGACAAAATCAGAAGAGAATCTTTTAGGTGGACACGGGGGCGTGCTGACCTGGACACGGCCCCGTGTCTGGAAGCTGTCTTATGGAGTTTTTCCATTTTCTAAGGAACTTATTTATATCAGGTGGTTCCTTACTGGTTGGAACAACCCCAAAGTGCCTAAGATACCTTAATTGCTCTAGACTAAGACTAGAACGCAAGAGGTTGTCGGTGAGGGTAATTCCTATGTTTATTTTAGGTGGACAAGTCCAACCCTTTTCCGGGCTCTCGTTAAAGAAGGTATATACCGAATCGCTCAGGTCTATGTATGCACCGAACGAAGTCGATGGAGAGTCCTTCACGGCACAATCGGCACAGGGACGACTATCGTCCATGTCTTTGCTAGAGTCGAAGGTATTATCGGGAACAAGGAGGTTGTTTGAATGCGATCCCAACACTTCTTCTTGGTTATCCTCTTGAGATGAATTTAGAAAATCCATCCTAAGTTCTTTTAACCAATTAAGAATCAGATCTTCTAGTTGAAATAGTTCATCAAGAAGCATTTCTCCTAAAATATCTGGTTGGGCGCTTTCGAGGGAGAGATAAGGATTATTTTTGCTTTCGCCCCTCTTAAGGATATAGGGAAACGATGGGTCTATACAGTGGGGCTTATAGTTTAGAAAATAACATTCTAACTCTTTATGTCCGCCTCCACATAATTGACACCATGTACCATAAGAGTGCCGAAAGTAAAAAAAAATCATCATCACTCATGTTTGTGTCAGAATTTACCAACCGTCGGGATCTTACGGTTCTGTTTTCAGCAACTGAATCTTGGGCACGGGGGCGTGTTGAATGGACACGGCCCCGTGTTCAGCTTACTGTCTGACTTAAAACAGGATTGCCAGTTCCAAAGATTGGGCACGGGGCGTGTTCAGCGGGCACGACCCGTGTTGAGCTCTGCAGAGGCTGAAAAACTAAGAAAATCCTAAAAAAAATAAAAAAAAATTGATTAGGTCGTTGATTCCTAACTTTCTTAAAATCCTTGTGTCCCCGGCAATGGCGCCAAAAACTTGATGTGTGCTAGTGTGTATATGTTTTAGGTATATATTTTAAGCCCTTTTTACACTTTTTAGCCAAGTTTTAAATTTATAAAACACGATATTTACTAACACTACACACACATATGGGCAAGTGCACCCATCGTGGACGTAGTATAGTGTTGGTAAGATACCGAGGTCGTCCAAGGACACAAGAGCTTTTAGTACCGGTTTATCCTCAACGTCTAATCAAATCAAAATGTTAGAAAAGATTTTAAAACTAAGAAAATAAAACTAACTAAATGCTGAAAAATAAAAATAAAAACAGATAGACAAGATGAATCACTTGGATCCGACTCATGTATAGTGTAACCTTTGATTATTTTCTCACTTTTGCACTTGTTTAAGAGATTATCTTAGTTATTGTAGTAGACCCCTCTTTTGAAGGTGACGTTACCCTCAACCCAGTAGTTTGAGTCAGCAAGGATACAATCCTAAAGGGTCGGATTATTGAAAGATAATTAATTAACTTATTAATGCAAATAATGGTAGGCCCCTCTTTTGAAGGTGACAATACCCTCGACTAAGTAGTTTGAGTCAGCAGTGATACAGTCCTAAATAGTCGGGTTATAGTATTAATAGTAGTTTAACTTATGAGGGGGTCAAAGAGTTTGGATCCCCGCCATCCAATACCTTTGGGTATTGAAGGAGATCCTACTAAATTTGACCCAGGTCCCTTGCAGGACCTCTAAACGCTGAACAAGGGCAAGACTCTTACCAAACCGTTCCCTTAACCCCTGACCAGGTAGCCAACATACCTCCATATAGACCGTGGAGATATGAATGGTGAAAATCTTTTATTTTATATAGACAGTAAAATAATGTCAAGACACCACGGACAAACGATAAGGAAGAATCACCTTCAACATAAGAAACTAGTTATTAAAGTCATTAATACAAAACCAAATAAAAAGTGCAAAAGATTAAAAATAAAAAGTATTACATTAGACACTTGTCTTCACCAAGTGATGTAAGAGACTTAGGCAAACATGGCCTTTGATTGTCAAGAACTCTTACGATCAATCTTGGATCCCGAGACGACGTCACACACTCTATGATGGACAATGGATGATGGTGGTGGATGATGGTGTTATGGTGGTGGTGGGTGGTGGGTGAAGTGTGAGAGAGGTGGTGTGCCAAGGGATGAGTTGAAATGGCTCCAAGCACTCCTATTTATAGGCTAAACAGAAGCCTGGGCACGGCCCCGTGCCCGCTAGGCACGGCCCCGTGGCCGTCTGACACTCTCTTTCTTCATTAATTGTAATTCGCAATTACAATAAATGCGCCTGTAGTACTCTGACCACGCCCCCGTGTCCGCTGGGCACGGCCCCGTGGTGAGCAATAGAAGCTTCTATTAGTTTGTCTTTTTTGCTACTTCTTGGGCACGGCCCCGTGCTCGCTGAGCACGGGGCATGTTCAGTCTTCTGCTTTCTTTGTTTTGCTTGGGAGGATGCTGTCGAGGGGTCGGGCAATCCACTTTTGTCCCTTTTCTTGTATTTATGTTAGATTTTGCTGTCTTTTTGCTTCTTTTGTTAATTTGAGCTCATTTAATCCTGAAAATACAAAAGGAAGACAAAAGCACACTTTTTCCAACATTAGTACTAAAAAAGGGTTAGTTTTATGCCATATTTGATATAATTTATATGTTGCATTTTGCGCGTATCAGGTTGACACTATCCTCCAACCTTTTGACTCGTTCTTCGACAAGTGACAACACCGTGTTTTGAATTTTGTCTATAAACCCGGATAGACTACCTTCAATTGCCTTCCCCACTTCTTCGGCAATTATCTCTTTCATTTGTTCAGTGCTTGTCTGCACCGGATCATCACCGTTTCTTTCTGACATCTTGAAACTGAAATGTTTACATCAAACGTTAAACATTTCATTTATAACGTTGCTTCACTTGTTTCCGTTTAGCCAAGTTTCTAACTTGCTTTAACCGTTCACATTTGGTGCATTTTCCGGGTTTGAGTGAATTTATACACTCTTCCCATGCACATCAATTCACTTCTCATTTCTTACATAAGATATAATCTATTAAAATAATAAGCTAATTCTTACCGGACGATCGATCAAGCTTGAACCGAACACTTTGTTGACAACCTTAAGCTCTGATTACCAACTTGTAACACCCGTCTATTTACTACGTGAATATAATAATGATTCATATGATTTTATATAAAAGACGTCTAAATAAAAGATAAGTTCCAAAGTACCCAAACATCAGTCAACTACCGACTAATTGAAATATTCATAAGTTGTTTAGCCAATTGTTTACATTCAAAAGAAGTAGAAACATTGTTTAACAAAGTTAAGAAAAACGCGGAAGCATCTAAAGTTGTGTTCGGTTCTTCAAAACTTGCTTGACCGCCATCCGTAAGATCCCCAATGTCACCTAAGGTCAAAACCACTAAAAATGTTAGTTTTGACATTGATATAGTACATATAAACAAGTTCCGACATCGAATCATGAACAATAAAATAAAATTTCAAAATCGGTCCGGTCGCGTGACGCGCCAGGAGCCATTCATTTTGTCGCGTGGCGCGGGTGCCCCGCCGTGTCGTGCCAGTTCATTGTGTCTCCCCCGCGTGGTGCGGGGGAGTACGTTTTCCAGCAGGTTCAGTTTTATGTCCTGCACTTGCTGCCAGTTCCAGAAATTCAGATTTTCAACTTAAAATGACCATAACTTTTGACTCGTGAGTCCGTTTTAAGTGATTCTTTTTCTTATGCGTCTGTAAATTCAATACCGACGTGACTACAATGATTTCAATACCAAAAGTTTGGTTTACGGACCGAACGAATAAAAGTAACTTATGTATTGTTCGACCCATTCCAACTTTACTCAATTAGCTACCATTTAACTAGTAAGCCTATGGCGCCTTATGCCCATCATCCGGGGCTTAGCATCACTTGCATTTCCTTACCAATTCCACAGTTTAATGCTCTTGTGATTGATATCGCCATTGCTAACTAATTAGAACACTAATACTACAATTTACACTATTATTCGACCCGTTGGCTCATCTTGCGGAAATCCTCCAATATGATGACTACCAAATGGTTCCTTATCAATTCTAACCCTATTAATTCAAGTAACGATCATGGTCACTAAAATCATCACAACTTCTATTCTAAAATGCAACTACGCATAGTTTAACAGCAATTCATTTAATGTAACGGGTCAAGTTACATACCTTTAGTGCACGCCCTTCAAACGCAAATCGCCACCGGCTTGTCCACTCGACGCTCCGATATCTTTTCCTATAGAGTTCAATCACGATTCGTTTAGAACTCCTTTTCAATCATATATCGCATAATTTGCCAAATCATCACAATCATGCGTTTTAACTTTAAATTTCAATTTCGAGCCTTCTTTGAGGCATTTTTACAAACACTTAACGGGCAGAATTTTACATCTTTTATTTTCTAATTCATGGCTTGCTACTTAGCCTTGATTAACATCAATTGAGCTATTACATATAGAATTACACATTATATTTTCAGAAATCAGTTTCTATGTATCAATTTACACTAGATTAGCATTCTACACCCTAGTGTTCATCATTTTCTCACAACACCCATGAATGACCTTCAATGTACTCATGAAATTTCCAGAATTTAGGCCTGATTTCACATGTTATTGTCCAGGTTTTACTCCTAGACACTATATCATCCCTATTCTATCCAAATAGCAAACATGCAACATCAAATTTCGGATTTCCCAATTTCATGAGAATTTCAAACAAAGAATTAACATCAAATTTTACATACCTTACAACCCCCTTGCAATGGGGATCAGTAATCTATGCTCGATTTTCGATTTTAACTTGGTTTGAGCCTTCAATTTGTGAGACTAGTGAGTTGTTAGGGTTTTTAGAGTGGGGGTCGCCCTTCTCCTACCTTGATCGAACCAGACACCTCAATGGTGTATTTGGTTTTTATTTTTTTATTAAACTTAATAATATAAGTTTAAATTTTAACAACATAGGCCCTCCACTTTTATTTAGTTTATATCTTTGGTATTTTAAACTCATTCATGTTTTAAAACGGGACAATTAACTAACTAGGTTATTTATTCCTAGTTAGCTCATTCTCGTTTATTTTATACTTTATATAATGGTAATATAAAGCCTTTTTAAATTTCGGGGTGTTATAGAAATTAAGTATGAGGATACTTAATAAATACAATAAGGATACGTATTCTCGTACGTATAAATAACGCACCGGAATATGACCCCAAAGCATGGCAAAAATACACATGTAAAAGATACCCCCATCCTTGGGAAGGAAATACAAGTATAAATACTTGGGAAGTATTATCACAAAAATATTGTTTAACAATTATTCCAAAATTTATAAATATAATTTAAGTTAAAATATTAATTATTTTGACAATAATTATGTAACTTGGAATAATATCAAAAGAAACGTAACTTAGAAACGTTAATGCTAAGTCAAGGCACGGCTCATTCGTCTAATAGACATTAGTACGTTGTAGGTAGTCGTGTTCACCGGAGAAGTTCGAGTTACGATTGTTGAAGACACAAGACTGTGAGTTCATGTCCCCCTTTTTCTTTAAACTGTTTTGTTTTATAACTTAGGGGGTGAAATACATGTTACAAAAGGATTACATACAATTACAAATGGTATGGTTAGCTTTGGAAAGTACAGTAGATCATGTGAATGGGTAGGCGCACTCTTAAGACCATTAATCCTCGTGTTAGGACCGAGGGGCATGAGTGATAGATCTATTTGGGTGTAGCGAGCCCACACCCATGTGGACCAAGGTTTGGCCCATGTGGACCAAGGTTTGGACCAAGGAAGCCCGGTACAAAATCTGCTAGGTTTGAGCCTTCATACGCCGTTGCACGTATGTTAATGGCCTTGCAAACCATTAATCGATCTGTTTCCTTGTTTTGCTTTCATACTAGGATTTACATACATACAATGTTTACAAGGTTTTACTCATACACACAAACAAACACATGAACTCGCTCAACTTTTGTTGATGTTTTCAAAATACATGTATTTCAGGGAATTAGTAAGTGGATCTGGCGAGCGTTGGATGTTTCATGCTGCGTTAGGAATAAAGATATCATCCATGGTTTTGAGGTTTGGGTTGGGTGTCTCCTGGACGAGACACGTCTTCCAAACCTTGGTCTTATTTAATATCTTTTGATGAGTCCTTCGTGAACTCCTAAACAATTTGTATGGGTTGTAAACTTGAATTTGAAGTTTATGTTAAAACAACGATGTTGTGATGGTTTCAAACTTATTTAATGGATGACAAATCTATGGTTTTATCATTTAGTTGTTGTTATAATTGAATGCAATGGTATTAAGAAAGTCACCCCATAATCACGCTTCCGCAAAAGTCAGGGTGTGACAA
The DNA here is from genome assembly GCF_002127325.2 of Helianthus annuus. NCBI lineage: Eukaryota > Viridiplantae > Streptophyta > Magnoliopsida > Asterales > Asteraceae > Helianthus > Helianthus annuus. The sequence continues at coordinate 96,366,645 of NC_035434.2, forward strand.
AAACGCCCTTCCATTGCCCCCAGGGGCGTTTTTGTAGCAAAATTGGGTTGGGGCGTTCCATTTTAAACGCCGGGTGGTGAAGAATTCTTGGCCCAATCAGACTGTTCCCGATGGTCAAATAACGGCATATATAAATATATATATATATATATATATATATATATATACATATATATATATATATATATATACATATATATATATATATGTATATATATATATATCACATTTATATATATACTAACCCTTACACCCCATTTTATACAAACCATAAATCAAAACCTACACAAACAACCTCAAACTACCATTTTCTATAAAAAATGGATTCTCCCACGTCCTCTTCGACCGTTGCCAATTTTTATTACAAAGAGTTTTTAGCCGATGAGGGTGAGTCGACCGATGAGGAGGTCGAGCAAGAGGCGGTTACGAGTGTGTGCGAACTCGCGGTGCGGTATATGAAGCATTGTAGCCGACCTCAACGCGAAATTTTACCAAGAGAATATATTGAACGAGACCGCCGTTCGGAAATGATCGACTGATGAAAGATTACTTCGATGAAGCGCCTACGTACCCAAACCCAGACGCTTTTAGGTGTTTTTTCCGGATGAGTAAACGGTTATTTCTACGCATCGCTGGAGACGTGGAAAACAAGTTTGATTATTTTAAACAAAAAGCGGATGCGAAAGGGACGTTTGGATTCACCGGTATTCAAAAGTGTACTTCAGCGCTACGAGTCCTTGCCTGGAAACACGACTGACATCACCGACGAGTATTTAAAAATGGCCGAGAAAACAACACGAGTTACTTGGAGCATTTTTGTCACGGTACATTTCTATACTATAAACATTACATGCATTCATATTTTTTTAGTTATCTTAAAGTTATATATGTTTGTTAAAGGTATAATAAATATGTATTGTGCCCGTTATCTGAGAAAGCCTACATGGTACGACCTTCAACAAATTTACGAGGTCCATTCTAATCTCCATGGTCTACCGGGCATGATCGGGAGCTTGGATTGTCGCCATTGGCGGTGGTATAATTGTCCGACCGCACAGCGAGGTCAACACACACGAGGTGACCAAGACAGACCATCTGTTATTCTTCAAGCGGTTGCCTCACAGGACCTTTGGGTTTTGTCGGCTTACTTTGGTGTCACGGGGTCATGCAATGATATAAACGTTTTCGAACAATCTCCATTGGTAGAGGACTACATTTCTGGTAGAGCTGCAAAAGAATCTTTTTATGCAAATGGAAACTACTAGCCGCACGAATACTATTTATGCGATGGAATTTATCCTAGGAATTCGATTGTCGTTAAGATGTTTAGGGACCCGTACGATGAAAAAAAAGCTCACTTTAAAAAAAATTCCAGAGCCTTCGCGGAATGACATTGAGAGATGCTTTGGGGTTCTGATGTGTGTTAGGTGCGATATAATTTAGGTGTATATTTTAAGCCCTTTTTACACTTTTTAGCCAAGTTTTAAATTTATAAACACGATATTCACTAACACTAAACACACATATGGGCAAGTGCACCCATCGTGGACGTAGTATAGTGTTGGTAAGATACCGAGGTCGTCCAAGGATACAGTATCTTCAAGCCTTTCTCGTCCACCTTGTTGTTGAGGGAAATTTTGTGACTCATTTCTTGGTTGTTGAAAGTTTGTTCGTTGGTTTAGGCTTTGTTGGTTACTACTATTTCCGGGTTCTCTCCAACCAAGGTTAGGGTGGTTACGCCATCCTTGGTTGTAGGTACTCGTTGGAGGACCCGACGGCCTAGGTCTATTATCAATGTAGTTTACCGACTCTGGTTGATCATCTGTTTCTTTCATACAACTCCAATTTTCATGTGGCCCTCCACACCCTTCACAAGCCGTAACCGAGACCGTTTTTGTCATTTCTAACTTTTTGATTTTTGAAGAAAGGGCCTCGATTTGGGCTTGTAAAGAAGTGCTTTCATCAACCTTATGGGCGCCCGGGGCAATAGATTTATTGCCTCGGGGAGTGTGCCACTGAAAATTGGTTTGAGCAATTTCCTCAATTTGATTGTATATTTCATGTGGGCGGCGATTACCTAAAAGTCCCACGGAGCTAGAGTCAAGTGTTTGTCTTGTGTGTGGCAACAACCCATTGTAGAAAGTGGATACTTGTTGCCATACCGCAAGACCGTGATGAGGATACTTTCGCAATAGCTCCTTGAACCTTTCCCAAGTTTCATATAAGGATTCCCCATCCTCTTGTGAATATGTATTTTTCAGTCATTAATTTAGCCGTTTTAGCAGGAGGGAAATACTTATATAGAAATTTTGGGCTAGTTCATCCCAGGTGTTTACCGAACCAACTGGGAGGGCGTTGAGCCAAGCTTTTGCTCGGTCTTTTAGTGAAAATGGAAACATTTGAAGGCGGAGGGCATCATTTGATGCTCCATTGATCCGAAAGGTATCACATATTTCTAAGAAATTAGTAATATGTAGATGGGGATCCTCGTCCGCAAGCCCATGGAAGGTTGCGGAGTTTTGAAGCATTTGTATCAAATGTGGCCGAAGTTCGAAGTTGTTAGCTTCAACATTCGGTGCATTGATAGCGGCGCCGAGATTACCCACGGTGGGTCGTAGGTAATCCATGAGAGTACGTTGGTCCGCCATTGGAAGTGGGTCCCCCGAAACCTTCTCTTGGTTTTTAGCTTTAAGTCTTTTTCTGAGAAAGCGTTCGGGTTCTTTTAGAGGTTCTTTTATGTCTCTACTAGAACTTGAGCTCATACACTACGTAGAAGGTTCAGATATTGTGTCCGGTTCCAAGTCCTGCAATAAAAACAGAAAAGAACGTTGGTCAGGAAGTTCACCACGGCCCCGTGCTCAGTGAACACGACCCGTGGTCGGAGATACAGCGATTGTTTTCCGGATCCCTGTTACTAGAAAGTTGGACACGGCCCCGTGTTGCACCGACACGGCCCCGTGCTCAACTCTCTGTAACTCGGAAAATAAAAACTGCCAGTAACACTGCTGGGGACGGCCCGTGTCCGACCAGGCACGGCCCGTGCTGAGCTCTGCAGAAGCTGAAAAATTAAGAAAAATCCTAAAAAATAAAAATAAAATAGAAAAAATGATTAGGCCGCTGATTCCTAACTTTCTTAAAACCCTTGTGTCCCCGGCAGCGGCGCCAAAAACTTGATGTGTGTTAGGTGCGATATAATTTAGGTGTATATTTTAAGCCCTTTTTACACTTTTTAGCCAAGTTTTAAATTTATAAACACGATATTCACTAACACTAAACACACATATGGGCAAGTGCACCCATCGTGGACGTAGTATAGTGTTGGTAAGATACCGAGGTCGTCCAAGGACACAAGAGCTTTTAGTACCGGTTTATCCTTAACGTCTAATCAAATCAAAATGTTAGAAAAAGATTTTTAAACTAGAAAAATAAAACTAACTAAAATGCTGAAAAAGAAAATAAAAGTAAAAACAGATAGATAAGATGAATCACTAGGATCCGACTCGTGTGTAATGTAACCTTTGATTATTTTCGCACTTTTGCACTTGTTTAAGAAATTATCTTAGTTATTGTAGTAGGCCCCTCTTTTGAAGGTGACGTTACCCTCAACCCAGTAGTTTGAGTCAGCAAGGATACAATCCTAAAGGGTCCGATTATTGAAAGATAATTAATTAAGTTATTAATGCATAATGTGGTAGGCCCCTCTTTTGAAGGCGACGTTACCCTCGGCTAAGTAGTCTGAGTCAGCAGGGATACAGTCCTAAGTAGCCGGGTTAAAGTTTTAATAGTAGTTTAACTTATGAGGGGAGCAAAGAGTTTGGACCCCCGCCATCCAATACCGTTGGGTATTGAAGGAGGTCCTACTAAATTTGATCCAGGTCCTTTGCAGGATCTATACACTGAACAATGGCAAGACTCTTACTAAACCGTTTCCTTAACCCCCGACCAGGTAGCCAACATACCTCCATATAGACCGTGGAGATATGAATGGTGAAAATCTTTTATTTTATATAGACAGTAAAATAATGCCAAGACACCACGGACAAACGATAAGGAAGAATCACCTTCAATATAAGAAACTAGTAATTAAAGTCATTAATACAAAACCAATTAAAAAGTGCAAAAGATTAAAAATAAAAAGTATTACACTAAACACTTGTCTTCACCAAGTGATGTAAGAGACTTAGGCAAACATGGCCTTTGATTGTCAAGAACTCTTACGATCAATCTTGGATCCCGAGACGACTCACACACTCTATGATGGACAATGGATGATGGTGGTGGATGATGGTGGTGGGTGGTGGGTGAAGTGTGAGAGAGGTGGTGTGCCAAGTGATGAGTTGCAAGAGCTCCAAGCACTCCTATTTATAGGCTGAACAGAAGCCTGGGCACGGCCCCGTGTCCACTGGGCACGGCCCCGTGTCCATCCGAGTCTCTCTCTTCATTAATTGCAATTCGCAATTTCATTAAATGCGTCTGCAACAGTTGACCACGCCCCCGTGTCCGCTGAGCACGGCCCCGTGGTGGGCAGTAGAAGCTTCTATCACTTTGTCTTTTCTGTTGACACTTGAGCACGCCCCCGTGCTCACTGAGCACGGGGCGTGTTCAGCCTTCTGTCTTCTTGTTTTGCTTTGGGAAGATGCTGTCGGGAGGTCGGGCATGCCACGGTTGTTCCTTTTCTTGTATTTATGTTAGATTTAGCTGTATTTTTGCTTCTTTTATTCATTTGAGCTCATTTAATTCTAAAAATATAAAAGGAAGACAAAAGCACACTTTTTCCAACATTAGTACTAAAAAAGGGTTAGTTTTATGCCATAATTGATGTAATTTATATGTTGCATTTTGTGCACATCAAATACCCCCACACTTGAATCTTTGCTTGTCCTCAAGCAAAACTCTTTATAATGTGGCTTTTTCACTCCCAAATGGAATGGGTAGAAGAGAAGGTTTTTGGACTTGTCATAGAGTGTCGAGATTTCCAAGATTCTTTATTTAAGTTTTATTTTTATTTAGACAAAATTGCAGAAAACAACCTTTATGTATACCTCAAACTGCACTTTATACCTTTCACTATGAAATCCGCCGAAATCAACCTTTACGTTCATGTTTTGTTACAAATCACAACCTTTACACCTAACCTAGTAAAAAAAGTCAGTTAAGTTGCCCCACGTGCGATGCACGTGAGGGCATATCTGTCTTTTCCTTTGGCCCCTTTTACAATGAATATTATATTAAACCCTTTTATTATTTATTTCCTTCAACAAACAAATATATACATATCAATATCAGATTACCCCCATTTCTTATAAACCTATCAAATTCCACCACAAGAAATCATAAACCCTCATCTTCATCACAATCGATTGTAACAAAGGTGAAATGGATCCTGTTCCGATTCAAGTTCGTGGTCCTGATGATGATTTTGCACTCATACGGTAATACTTCTTCACTCCAAATATATGTATTAGGTCAAAATTAAGTTGAGTTTTTGGCCACTGATCATGTTCTGTAACTTCCATTGTAGGTGATTATCCAATGTTGTTCTATATACACTTGTATCATGCAGGGTATTTCACTGATCCTCCAGGACGAATCTATAAGAATGATGACCTAGATTTCTTTGATTTTCTTGACAGTGATAGGTTTGGGTTTGCACAATTAGAGTCGATTAGGGATAAGCTAGGTTATAACGATGATGTGCCTCATTACTTTCACTTTTCTGATCCATCAATGAATGACCTTGATAATGGACTTACATTATTAAGTAATGATGAAGATATTAAGAAGTTGGTTGCTTTAGTTAGGGATGGTCACAGGTACATTAATGTTTATTTGGAAAATGGGAGGTCTAATGTTCAACGATTTAGTCAAACCCAAAGTAATACTTCTTTAGATGTTAACGATGTGAAGGTTAGTGCTAATGAGGCTAAACAAGTTAGTGATCATGAACTTAGTGCTAATGAGGCTAAACAAGTTAGTGATCATGAACTTAGTGATAATTCAGATAAGGACTATGAGGAAGAAGAAGTTAGGGATGATACAACAGAGGATGAGGATAACAGTGATGAGTATAGTGATTATTTTGAAGATGAAATGAATGATATGGATGAGGAGGTAGATATGAGAGATTTTAGGTTCATGGTTGATGAAGTAGTAGATGATACAAAACAAGACCTTGAATCTGATGTGGATGTTTTAGACAATGATGACTTTGATAGTTGCAGTGATTCTGATGAGAATCTTGCAAACATAAGAAAGAAAAGTTTGAAGCATGCTAGAAGGGAATTTGGTAATGAAAATGATTTCTATGTTGGACAAATGTTTAGTACAAAGGAGGAGGTTAAGAAATTCATAAGGAAGTACACAGTCGAAAGCAGACGACAATTGAGAATAGTTAAGGATGAGGCTGATAGGGTCAGGGTAGCATGTCTAGGTGGTTTAGGGACTGAGGAGGTGAAACATGGTGCAAAAGAAGGTGCAAAGACAGTGGCTAGTGAGAAGAAATTGGCTGCTGAGAAAAAATTGGCTGCTGAGAAAAAATTGGCTGGTGAGAAGAAAAAAAGCAAGGGGCCACAACTGAAAAATGATAAAAGTCCAGGGAAAAAAAGCAAGGGGCCAGAATTGGAAAATAGTGAAGTGGAGAGGACTATTGAACAAAAACATAAAGGGGGCAGGGGGCATAAGAAAAACCCTAGTCAAAACACATGCCCTTGGGTTGTGTTGATATCTCTTAACAAAGAGACTGAAACATGGTTGGTCAAAACCTTCAACCACCATCATAAATGTCTTCAAAGCCGAGTGATCAAGGCTTGTACTTCCACCTATCTTGTTGAGGAGCTTGTAGAGCAGATTGAACAAAATCCAAACATACCTGTCAAAGCAGTCCAAGAACAGTTCCAAAGAAAATATCAGCTTGAGATTTCTAAAATGCAAGCTTATAGGGCCAGATCTAAAGCACAAAATGTGTTACATGGAGACTTCACTGCCCAGTATGCTCATCTTAGAAATTATATTGAAGAACTGCATAGAACTTACCCAGATTCAACAATTAGATTGGAAGTTGAGCCTATATCAGATCCAGATTTAACTACAAGACAATTTAAGAGAATTTATGTTTGCTTGGGCAGTTTAAAACCAGGGTTTAAGGCAATTGGTAGAGATCTTTTGGGGGTTGATGGTGCCTTTATGAGAGGGCCATTTCCTGGTCAAGTTCTAACAGCAGTGGGTGTTGACAATAACAATGGCATATACCCTGTTGCATATGCCATTGTAGAGGCAGAAAATAACAACTCCTGGTTATGGTTCGTGCAATTGTTGGGACAAGATTTGGACATTGGACCAATGTCCAATTTTGTGTTCATGAGTGACAGACAAAAGGTTAGTTTTTTTTTTTTTTGTTAATGTATTATGTTGTTAATAATTAATGTTAATACATGTTAATGAATGTTGTTTGGTTGACATAGGGAATACTTGAAGCTGTGTCTAGGTTATTTCCATGTGCTGAACACAGATTCTGTGTTAGACACATCCATGAAAACATGCAACTTACATTCAAAGGGAGAGCTTATAAAGACATCTTATGGAAACTATCAAGAAGCACAACAGTTGTCTACTTTGAGAAGACAATGGAAGAACTCAAAAGAATGAACACAAAGGCACATCTGTGGTTGTCTAAGATAGACCCTAAACACTGGTCCGACCAGGCACGGCCCGTGCTGAGCTCTGCAGAAGCTGAAAAATTAAGAAAAATCCTAAAAAATAAAAATAAAATAGAAAAAATGATTAGGCCGTTGATTCCTAACTTTCTTAAAATCCTTGTGTCCCCGGCAGCGGCGCCAAAAACTTGATGTGTGTTAGGTGCGATATAATTTAGGTGTATATTTTAAGCCCTTTTTACACTTTTTAGGCAAGTTTTAAATTTATAAACACGATATTTACTAACACTAAACACAAATATGGGCAAGTGCACCCATCGTGGACGTAGTATAGTGTTGGTAAGATACCGAGGTCGTCCAAGGACACAAGAGCTTTTAGTACCGGTTTATCCTCAACGTCTAATCAAATCAAAATGTTAGAAAAAGATTTTTAAACTAGAAAAATAAAACTAACTAAAATGCTGAAAAAGAAAATAAAAATAAAAACAGATAGACAAGATGAATCACTTGGATCCGACTCGTGTGTAATGTAACCTTTGATTATTTTCGCACTTTTGTACTTGTTTAAGAGATTATCTTAGTTATTGTAGTAGGCCCCTCTTTTGAAGGTGACGTTACCCTCAACCCAGTAGTTTGAGTCAGCAAGGATACAATCCTAAAGGGTCGGATTATTGAAAGATAATTAATTAATTTATTAATGCATAATGTGGTAGGCCCCTCTTTTGAAGGCGACGTTACCCTCGGATAAGTAGTCTGAGTCAGTAGGGATACAGTCCTAAGTAGCCGGGTTAAAGTTTTAATAGTAGTTTAACTTATGAGGGGATCAAAGAGTTTGGACCCCCGCCATCCAATACCGTTGGGTATTGAAGGAGGTCCTACTAAATTTGATCCAGGTCCTTTGCAAGATCTATACACTGAACAATGGCAAGACTCTTACCAAACCGTTCCCTTAACCCCCGACTAGGTAGCCAACATACCTCCATATAGACCGTGGAGATATGAATGGTGAAAATCTTTTATTTTATATAGACAGTAAAATAATGTCAAGACACCACGGACAAACGATAAGGAAGAATCACCTTCAACATAAGAAACTAGTAATTAAAGTCATTAATACAAAACCAATTAAAAAGTGCAAAAGATTAAAAATAAAAAGTATTACACTAAACACTTGTCTTCACCAAGTGATGTAAGAGACTTAGGCAAACATGGCCTTTGATTGTCAAGAACTCTTACGATCAATCTTGGATCCCGAGACGACTCACACACTCTATGATGGACAATGGATGATGGTGGTGGATGATGGTGTTGTGATGGTGGTGGGTGGTGGGTGGTGGGTGAAGTGTGAAAGAGGTGGTGTGCCAAGGGATGAGTTGCAAGAGCTCCAAGCACTCCTATTTATAGGCTGAACAGAAGCCTGGGCACGGCCCCGTGTCCACTGGGCACGGCCCCGTGTCCATCCGAGTCTCTCTCTTCATTAATTGCAATTCACAATTTCATTAAATGCGTCTTCAACAGTTGACCACGCCCCCGTGTCCACTTAGCACGGCCCTGTGGTGGGCAGTAGAAGCTTCTATCACTTTGTCTTTTCTGCTGACACTTTGTTCAGCCTTCTGTCTTCTTGTTTTGCTTTGCTTTGGGAAGATGTTGTTGGGAGGTCGGGCATGCCACGTTTGTTCCTTTTCTTGTATTTATGTTAGATTTAGCTGTATTTTTGCTTCTTTTGTTCATTTGAGCGCATTTAATCCTGAAAATACAAAAAGAAGACAAAAGCACACTTTTTCCAACATTAGTACTAAAAAATAGTTAATTTTATGCCACAATTGACGTAATTTATATGTTGCATTTTGTGCATATCAGGTTCTTCAACAACGGTGACATTATTTGAGAAATTCGTGTCGTGCATGGACCAAAGAAAAAATGAGAGATGTTATGTACGCTTGTATAATCATGCATAATATGATATTGGAAAACGAAGGAAAAGCAATATGCCAAAACTAAGTACCGGAAGCTGTTCAGGAATATCCCCAAGTAACAATGGAAGACAGAGTGAAGAATGTACATGATATGCGATCTGAGTTCACACATACTACGTTAGCGGTTGATTTGGCCCAACACGCATGGTCAGTTCAGTATATTCCAAACGAGGGTGAAGAAGAAGCTGATGACGAGGAAGACGAAGATGACGAGAATGGCGAAAGCGAATACAAAAATTAAGACAAGTAGTATTATGTGTTTGTGTTTTATTATTTATGTAATGAGATATTATTAGTTTTAATAAAAAAACAAAAAAAATAATAATTGGGTAATCATTGGATGTGGTGGCATTATTGTGCATTACACCACTGCACCCATTTTAAACAAATGTCCCATTATGCCCCATTACTCACTGAAATAATACCAAAAAATAAGGCATTATCTTCACCTCCCAATACATTTGATGTAAGAGGGTAATCTCTCTGTTCATAATTTATACACAAACTATATAAATCAAAGACGTTAAATCTCAAGAGGGTATGCAACTATTTAATTATATGGATGGAGATACAATAGGAAGTTTATTTGGCTAAGAAGGCTAGGAAGTGATCTTGACCATCCATTTAGTTAATCAAGGACTAAGATTAAATGATGGAAATTGAAAGGAAGAAAAGAGGCGCGTGAGTTTGTTTAGGGGTATTCTAGTCAATGCAAGACAATAGTTTCTATCTCCTCCAATTTCCCCCCATTTTTTAAACGTTAATAACCTTTCATACGGAATTATTTTTTTATAAAAATTGCACCAAAAAAACGAGCGTTTTTTATCTTTAAAACGAGTATACTATTGCTATATTTTCAAAAAAAATTTAAAAACCCAGTTGCGTAAAACGCAATAGAAAAACCCCCAGTTACGTAAAACGCAATGAAAAAAACCTAAGAAATGACATTTTTCTAAAATGCAATGCACCAAACACACAAAGAAATGTCTTATTTGTAAAACGCAATGGCCAGAAAACACAAAAAAATGTCTTATTTGTAAAACGCAATGGCCAGAAAATACAAAGAAATGTCTGATTTCTAAAACGCAATAGCCTAAAAACTCAAAAGAAAATGTACTTTCTAAAACGCAATGGATTAAAAACAAATAAAAATGTGTTTTACCGAAAACGCAATGGCACCAAAAACACATACAAATGTCTTATTTCTAAAATGTAATGGCTAGAAAACACTTAAAATGTGTGTTTTTCTAAAACGCAATGGACTGAAAACACATAAAAAAGTGCTTTACCTAAAACGCAATGCACCAAAAACACAAAATAATGTCTTATTTGTAAAACGCAATAACACTTAAAAATGACTCATTCTAAAACGCAATTGCCTAAAAAACAAAACAAAATGTTCTCTGTAAAAGGCAATGGACTGAAAACACCTAATAAAGTGTTTTACCTAAAACGCAATGCACCAAAAACACTTCAAGAATGTGTTTTTCTAAATGCAATGGCCAGAAAACACATAAAAATGTTTTAGTTCTAAAACGCAATTGCCTAAAAACACCAAAGAAAGTGTTCCCTTTAAGACGCATTGAACCATGACAATAGTTTTGTCTGTGCTGTGAATTGTCTGTGCTGTGAACTGTCTGAACCAATGCAGTTTACGAATGCAGTTTCCAGAGGCAATTTACAGAAAATTGATTTTTCTGATGCATTTTTTTATGCAGCTCAACCCCATCCAGGGGCTCTGCCCCTTGGACCCCGCCAGGGGTTGCCGCCCTGGGACCCCACTACCAGGGGCGCTGCCTCCGGACCCCCGCCAAGATCGTAAAACGCAATGACTAAATTAAAAATCCAGATCGTAAAAATGAAATTAAAGAATTTCTTAGATGGATCGAAGTGATTTCTTCAACAATTGACGAATTTTGAATGACTGAAACACTTATCAGTGCTCGAATCGAACGGATCGAGTGATTATCTTCAAAGTCACCGAAAAAAACGAGATTTTGTATGAAATTAAACTGGGTTTTCTTCAAAAAAGCTGAAGAACACGTTGATCGGGTGTTTGAATCATTGATTGGTGATGAAAATCGCACTATAATGTAGTGATTATTGAGATAGAAATTGAAGAAATGGTTGAAGATGGTGAGTTTTGAAAATGGTGGGTTTTGAAGTTACTGGGTTTTGAAATGGAAAAAGAAAGGATTGGATTGACAAAAATACCCTTTTTCTTTATTTTAAATGTTGCCACATATCCTAATCCTATTGCTTCCTACACTTCCTAGCCAAAATAAACTTACTATTTGATCTTTTCCCTTAATTATATAACCTTTTTAGGGACATATTTATTACGAGCATATTCGTTAAGTCAGTTTATTAAATTTATATATGATAAAATTTAAACTGAATGAACAGTAGTTAATTATTATTAAATTAAAAATAGAATTAGAATTATTTAAAATTAGAATGTAACGAATAGTAACATAATTAAGAGATGAGCAAATGGTATCGGGTATAGGTACCGGTCTTAAATTTACCAAACCGGTGTATTTTCGGTACCGGTTCTGCACAGGTATTCATCGGTTTTTACCCTCAAATACCGGTGCCGTACCAGTACCGACCGGTACCGAACCATACCATACTAGGTATATTCGGTACCGGTACCCACTTTTGAGGATTTCGGTAATGGTATTTTCGGTACCGGTTGGTACCGAGCTCATCAAATCCTGTAGCAACGCATCAATGCAAGTAATTGCACCGTTTATATTACTTTTCATACACACAGTAAGTAAACTGTATTTCGTTTGAATGAGGTTTTATATACACAACAACTTATTTTGCTTTCTTTTTTGTCTTTTTCTGTAATGAATGAATTATAGTATGTAAAATTAACTTGGATATTTAGAATACTGATGAGCAAATCGTATCAAATCCTGTAAACGAACCGATATCGTATCGGTACCAAATTTACTATACCAAATCATTTTCGGTACCAATTTGGTACCCACCTTTTGGCGTTTTCAGAATCGTTACTTTCGGTTCGACACCGGTCTAGCACCATACGTGTATTTATTGATTTTTACCTTCAAATACCATACCGTATTGTACCGAGCATTTTCGATGCCGGTACCTAATTTCGATGATTTTCCGAATCGGTACTTTCGTTGCCGTTACCGGTACCGAGCTCATCCATATTTTAACGTGTTAACACCGTAATAACTGAACTGAAAACAACCGAATTTCCAACGTGTAGGACGTGTGGGTCCTATTATTATATATTACGTTATTTAAAATCGCTTTTTTTTATGACGGAGTGACTATCCTTACCACATCATTTTATTTATGTTTTGATATTCGGTATCTGTTTGCTGTTGCTGACAAGCCTTTTGTAGTCATTGGGTCCCACCGCAACGCGCGGGCGGAAAATAACTAGTTAAAGTTTAATTCCTTACAAGCTCTCATCAACAAAACATTTTCAAACACATTACACATCGTCCACGTATTTTTTATAGAAACAAAATTCTAGCTGTTATTTACTCTATAAGTTAAACCCACATATGTTTAACTCATAAACATTCATTAATTAAACTAACATCAAATAATGTATAGCAGAAAATAGTCGAATCATTTTTTAGAACAGCAAATTTCTTTTAATCGCTGTTATTTGTGCTACTTGAATCCAAAACCTCCTCCTCCGAAATCCCAACTCCAGTATTTAAATATTTTGCCTTTTCAAATGGACTATCACCCTATTGGTAGAAAGTAGTCATCATTAAATACTTAAAACTTTTAAACTTCTAGTAATACTATTTTAGCTACTCTGGAATATGCTTTTGGTGATCATTGGTGGAACTAGAAGGGGTTCAAGAGGGTCGGTTTAGTTTTGAAATCAAATTTTGTTATCGGTAGAGCAATCTAACGTTATCAAAATTTAACAGTTTTGAAAAACAAGTACATTTTTTGTCGCTCATTTGTGTTCCACAACTAAATTTAAGATGGGTATTTGTTTAAAAGATACATGTTTCAAGAACAATCTGTTTATATTTAAAAACTTAAAAATGAAGAGAAACTGTATTATTTCTTCTCTCTCAAAAAATCACAATCAACAATACAAAACTTTCCCTACAAATCATCACCAATTTACAAACTTTTCAAAAAACAATATCCACAACACAAGATCAATTTCCTTTACTAAAATGTGTCCTAGGAGTAGACCACGGCGTATCCGACTCATCAACACCTAACCGCGCCACCATCTCCGACGACCTCTCTGGCAAAACCGACTGAATCATCACCACCGGCTTTCTCACTGGCAACTCGGGCACCATCCCTCCTCGTAACATCCGCCCCGCCTCTTTCATCGTTGGCCTCAACTGGTGGTTTGGATGCACGCAAATCAAACCCGCCATCAACATCCTCTCCATATCAACCTTATCATACCTCCCCATCAGCCTCGGATCTGCGGCCGCAATCAGAATCTTCTTTTCCCATAAATCCCACATCCAATCAGTCACCACCACCCCATCCTCGTTAACCGGACGCTGCCCTGACGCAACTTCCAACACCACCACCCCAAAACTGTACACGTCAGTTTTCACAGTGGGGACCCCGGAATACACGTATTCCGGAGCAAGGTACCCCATTGTACCTGCTGGGAGCGTGGCGTCACGCTTTCGCGCACTACGCTCGTAAACCTCCGCCAAACCGAAATCCCCCAATTTTGCATTGAAATCGGCATCCAACATTATATTACAAGTTTTCACATCTCTATGGATGATCTGACGCTCACATTCTTCGTGTAAATACACCAATGCCGCCGACACGCCAAGAAGTATGTTCAATCGTTTCTCGAACGTCAACAAGCGGTTGCTCGTTCTCTTATGCAGGATTTTATCAAGCGACCCATTCGACATGTACTCGTAAACCAAAACCAACTCATTCGCTTCACAACACCATCCTTGAAGCTGAACCAAATTCTTATGTCGTAAACACCCCACCATCGTCGCAAGCTCAGTCGCAAACTGGTTCCCGAACAAACCCGTTTGATTCACTTTACTAAACCTCTTCACCGCGACATTCCCACACGATGGCAAATGCGCTTCGTACACAACCGAAGACGCCCCTTGCCCAATAATCCTATTCGGATCAAACCCTTTCGTCGCCAACCGAATATCCGCCAACTTCAACCTCTTCGGCACCTCAGTTTCCTGAAACCGATACATTCCAGCCCGATCCGCACACTGTTGTCTCAACACCCGCCTTCTCTTCAAACAAACACAGCAAACCACAATCAAACTCGCAACGACAATCAAACACGCGGTAAGAAACAACAACCCGAACGCCAACTCAAGCACGCGAGTACCCTTCCCCCGATCGCCCCACATCGCGATATCATCATTTTCAAACCCGGGATCCTCCGGGTAACAAATCAAACACGTTCTTTTACTCCTCATTTCCATCTGCACATTCGGATCCAACGAATCAAACGTATGAAACTGTATCGTCTCAATCGAATGCACCGACGATCCCCTCCCATTCGACCCCGAAAACCCGACATACATAAACTCTTTCAAAACCATGGAAACATCAACCCGAAGTTCAATCACCGAGTGCTCGGGTTTCGACTCCGAATGCGCGACCCAAACCCGAACCATCTTCTCACTATCCCTATACTCAATCCAAGCATTAATCTTCTTCCCACTCTTCAACCCAATCCCAATTGTACCCAAATCAACAGATCGAATGGACACGATGGAGTTCACATCAATGGCAACATGATTATCGTTAATGTCTCCATAACCCGGGTTGAAACGGGTATCGAATTCGATGGCGAAGAAGGGGTCAGAGACAGGGGAATCGGGTAAGCCGATGGAGCCGTCGGAGTGGGGTAAGGTGGTGGGGTCGGAGGCGATGAGGAAGGCAATGCCGTCGCCGGGGAGGCAGGGGGGAGGGGGTGGGGTGATGGTGAAGGAGAAGCGGGTGGAGAAGGAGAGTGAAACGGTGGCGTTTTGGGAGGGGGTGGAGAAGCGGATAGGGTAAGAGTGGAGGATGCGGCCGGTTTGATGGGGAGAGGGGGGTGTGCAGGTGGGGGGGTTGTCGGTGAGGTGGATTGAGGTGTTGGTGAAGTGTGCGGTGCCGATTAGGGTTAGGTTTAGGTTTTTTGGGGGGGATGAAGTGGTGATGGTGGATAATAAGATGAAGAAGAAGAAGAAGATGTTGAGGAAGTGGATGTGTGCAGGTGGCATGATTTTCGGAAGAAAGAAGATGAAAAATGAAGGATTTGGTTCTTGAAATCAAGAATTTGAAACTTGAAACCTGCAACTGGAAGTTTCAGGGAGGAGAGTGTTGCCGCCAAGAACTTGTCACAGTTGGGTGATAGGGTTAATCCTAAAAAACGTAAATATTTTTAACATTTTTAATGAAACTTTTCTCAATCGTATTATAAATATTAAAAAAAGTTGGTAATCAATCATATTAAAAATACTAGTATGGAAACCCATGCTTAGGGGTGCAAACGAGCCGAGCTACTCGAGCTCGGCTTGAAAAAAAGTTCGAACGAGCCGAGCTTAAACGAGCTCGAGCCTGAGCCTAAAAACAAGTTCGTTTAGTAAACGAGCCCGAGCTTCGCTTATCGAGCTCGAGCCGGCTCGCGAGCCTAATTGAGCTTCCTGTTTATATATTTTATATTAATATATTAAACATATATTTATATAATAATAATTACCATTTATATAAATATAAAAAAACAATTAAATTAAATTATATGAATAATAATAATTATAATTAATATAAATTAATTAATAAATACTAAACGAGTCGAGCCCGAGCCGAGCTCGAGCTTGAAAAATTACCTTCGAGTCGAGCTCGAGCTACAAAAATAAAGCTCGAATCGAGCCGAGCTTGAGCTTTCATATGTTAAACGAGCTCGAGCCCGGTCGAGCTCGGGCTCGGCTCGGCTCGTTTGCACCCCTACCCGGCGTGCTTTGCGGTGGGATTGTATGGAGGTGCTGACTGCTTTGCGGTGAGATTGTATGGAAGTGATGACGATGATTTATTTGTTACATGATATATCTATGGATTATTATTAAACTTATGTATGATAAATCTATATAAAAAAAAACTATTAGAATCTATATATAATAACCCTATTAAAATGCATGGTTAAAATTTGAAATTAATTAAAAAAATGACATCATTGAACAATAGTGATTGAAAGTATCTTTTAAAAAAAATATTTCCAAAAAAAAAATAGTGTTGAAAGTAACGTTTTAGAACCCCGTGTATTATACGGGCTGAATAAATGTGAATTTATATACTAAATAATAAAATAATATATATCTTTAAAAACTTTGTTTATTACATGGATTGAATACATATAATTTTATATACTAAAAAATAAAAAGTTATACATCAAATAATGAAAAAAAATAATAGATAATAAATTATTTATATATTTATAAAACCTCGTGTATTGTACGGGTTGAATAAATCTAATTTTATATATCAAATAATAAAAAAAGTTATATTTTTAAAAACTCATGTATTACACAGGTTGTATAAATGTAATTTTGTATAGTAATTTATAAAAAAGTTATATCTTTAAAACCCCCCGTGTATTACACGGGTTGAATTTATATATCAAATAATAAAAAATTATATTTTTAAATACCTCATATATTACACGGGTTGGATAAATGTAATTTTGTATAGTAAATGATAGAAAAAAGTTGTATCTTAAAAAACCCCGTGTGTTACACGGGTTGAATAAATGTAATTTTATATAGTAAATAATAAAAACTTATATCTTTAAAAAACCTCGTGTAATACACGAGTTGAGTTCTGATTAATTTCAGATTTTGATTTCCTGCATTTTCTCTCCTATTAAATAATAATAATTTTTCTCTCCTTAAAATTACATCTTAAGTCATATTCTTATTTTTATAAAACATATTTTAGAAATATATAATATTTTATTTAAAATAAATATATTTAAAACATTTACTAATTATAAAAAGTTAAATATATTTAAAACATATTACTGATTATAAAGAGTCATAGACAAGTTAAATATGTTACCTAAATTTGGATGTAAATGTATAAACGTAAATATTAAAATAAAATCTCTCTACGATATAATAAAACTATATTGTAACCTATTCCTATATCTAAGGAAATATATTATATAAATAATAATTTAATATTAATAGTATATTTTCTAAATAATTTTTAATCTATACTATATCTCTACGTATATCTCATAATTATATATATTAAATAGTATATCTCTACGTATATCTCATAAATAATTATTTAATTTTAATAGGCTAAAAACTAGATGGCTTCAATGAGTGACATGTGTCCTCAAAGTGGCTTCTTTTATTATATAGTATAGATTTTAAATGAAAGAAGTGTTAAATTACTAATCTTGATTTTAATGTTATTGAGATGATTATGCTTATTAAATCAAAATTTGTTTAAACTTATTTAGTTAGAGTTAATTACACCGTTAGTCCCTATGGTTTATGGAAAGTAACAATCTAAAGTTTTAACTTTTGATTTTGTAATATCTTAGGGGCTTAAGGCTAATGGGTGTTAAATACTAATTGAAAACTTAGAGTATTTTTGTCAATTAAGAGCTTAGTACCCAACCATTTTACTTTGGAGAAACCACGGGGACTAACCCCGCAACTAACGCTGATGGTATTTAAAACACAAATTTTATTTTTCTCATTTTCTTTAACTAAGTTTTTTTATTATTTAACTAAAAAATAAAAAAAATGAGGTCAAACCAAAGCAAACTAATTTATAAAATCCAAAATGGTCAATATGAGTTATGAAAAAACTTCTCGAAAGCATGAAATAAGTCACTTTTAATATTAAGCCTTTTTACACATAATTCAATTTTAGTAAAAAAAAAAATTAAAGTTTATATCCATCAAGAACTAAATTCAACTTTATTAAAAAAGCTGCACATGGTTGATCAATATTAAGTTTAGTTTGAAGGTGCTCATCAAACAATAACGGAAATATGAAATTTATATCCATCATATACCCATCAATTTATCACAATTTAGTTTGAACTAAATTTCTATGAAGTTTAGCATATCTTTATTCTCATCCATTCATCACTTTATATATATCAAGAACTAAATTCTCATGTGCATAGTGGTCACCAAAAAATGGTTGAATGGTTCCACGACACGATGTTGATGGTGGTTCCACGACACGATGTCGGTGGTGGTTCCACGGTACGGTGGTGGTACGACATGATGATGCGACGGGGTTGGGTGGTGCAACAATTCGGTGGTGTGATGGTTGGATGCTACATTGGGTGACAACTGAGTGGTGCAGTGGTTCAACGGTTAGGTGGTGGTGCGACAGTACTGAATGATCACAATGTGTATCTATTTTTTATTTGATTAACTTTATTTTTCTCTTTTATTAAATAAATTATTTCAAAATCTTTAATAAAAAAAATGTCATCTAAGATAGTTTACCTCCCATTCAAGTTAATTATATAGGATTAGCAAATAAAATAAACTTTAATGAGCTAATTAAAACAATTTTTTAATGATTTGAAACACTCCTAAAACTTGGTTATCATTTTGTGAAATATTACCGTTAATTTACTTGTAAGCTAATTACTGAAGTGGCTTCAAATTAGCTTTAACATATCAATTACGTATAATTATTAAAAAAATGATTTACATACATAATTAATAAAGTTTAATTAAATAATAAGAGAAAAAAAATTGTGTTTTGTATATTACAAGAGTTAATTTTGTGGCTGTGGTTTCTCCAAAGTTCAAGGTTAGGTACTAAGTTCTCAGTTATTTTTTAACGGTCGTTAGCCTTAAGGCCCTAGGATGTTACAAACTTACAAAAGAGTAAACTGCTATTTTGGTCCTTGTGGTTTGGGGAGTTTTGTCATTTTAGTCCAAATCTCAAACTTTTTAAATCTGGGTCCCTGTGGTTTCACTTTTATTGCCATTTTAGTCCAAAATTAAAAAACCCTCACTTTTTACTGTTCCAACATGCCTATTTTGTCTTTTTGTGCAGGGGCATTTTGGTCATTTGAAATTATTATACAATTATTATAATATATTAAATACCATCATCTTCTTCTTCAGACCAACTTCTTCTTCACACCAGACCATCATCTTCTCCACTCCCACTACACCACCACTATCCCCACCGCACCCACGCTACACCACCACCATCCCCACCGCACCACCACCATCCCCACCAACTAAATTCAACCCTCTATCAACCAAATCCACCCAAAATTAAAACCCTAAATTCAACCCTCTAACAACTGCAACCACCACCGCCTCCAACCAGAACCGCCACAGAACCACAACGTCACCGTCACCGTCTCCATCACTCTCTCTCTCTCTCTTCCGATCACTCTCTCTCTCTCTTTCTCGATTGAAGGGACCTGTGGATATCAACCATACCTGCGTTTAAATGAGTGGTCGATTGTTACCTGGTGAAAGATCGAACCTGCGTATAAAGGGGTGAGATCAGAACAGAAGTTTGCGCCGGAACCAATTCAGATCGGAACGACTCTCGCCGGAACTGCAGTGGCTCATCGGAACAGAAGTAGCAACGACGGCGATTAACAAAAAACGATTCTTTGAGCTGTGTTACAGGTCTCACAGATTTGGTAACATTTGATTAACCACCACCGACGCTCTGATTAACCACCACCGCTGCAAAATCCAACAAACAACCCCTGCCACCATCTCAGATATGCACCATCTGTCTCTACCTTTCTTTCAGATCGGTGGTGGTAGGTTTAGGGTTTTCGAGTGGCGTCGGTGGTGGCATTTAATGGGTATAGTGACGATTGTGGTTGTTGACGGTGACGGTGGTGGGTGTGACTGACGGGGGTGATGATGGTGGTTGTTGATGATGTTGCGGTGATTATAGAGGAGATTGATGGTGGTTTGTGGATGTCAAGACTTAGGTTTAGAGATATGAGAGAGAGACAGAGAGCTGAGATGGTGCATATCTAGGAGAGAGAGATGGGGATGGTTGACTGGTAGGTCTGTATTTATTTATAAAATATAAATGACCATTTTGCCCCTAAGGATAAAGACAAAATAACAAGTTTTTAATAGTCAAATAGGAGGTAATTTGAATTTTGGACTAAAATGGCAACAAAAGTAAAACCACCGGGACCCAGATTTAAAAAGTTTGAGATTTGGACTAAAATGGCAAAACAGCCCAAACCACAAGGACCAAAATGGCAATTTACTCCTTACAAAATCAAAAGTTAAAACCTTGTTACTTTGAACTATTAGTACATGAGATTGTTACTTTTCATAAACCACGGGGACTAACTATATGCAATTTGATTTAAATTCATTATTAGTTACTGAATTTAAATTTCAATTAAACTCAAAAACGATTTCCTACTATATGCAATTTGATAAAAAAAAACTTATAATTATTTGATAAGTTAGGAAAGATATAAATATTATATTTCTTTTTAATCTTAATGACACACTTACATTTGATAAGTTAAGAAACATTTAAATATTATATTTGTTTTTAATCTTAATTACATACTTACGTATTTTAAATCAAATTTTGTAACAAAAAGTTATTAGTTACACAATTTGAATTTGAATTAGAGTCGAAACAAGTTACTACTTTAAAAATTTTATATTCAATCCAATTGATAATCAAGGAAAAAATTAGTTGTTATATTTACTTTTAATGTTAATGACACTATTACGTTTTTAACATCAAATTTTAGTTCATAATTAAAGAAAAATTTAAATATATATTCAAGATTCAATGAGTAAACTTTAAATCATATGTTCTATGTTATGATCAAACCCTTGTGTTTTCTCTCCTAAATACAATGACAATGGAATAAGAGGTTGTCACATGGCACTTAATAGTCTAAGTGAACGCCAAGTGGCCTAAGATGGTTTTGATTTGTTATAATTTATAGATAACTAGTTTAAGTTCCCGTGTGTTACACGGGTTGTATATAAAATACTTCTTATATTGGAATTACATTCCATGATCTTGAAGGGCGACGACCATGGGCCATGCAATATCACATGGCGTACATAAGAGATGCGCCTGTCGAGTTAGTTTTTGACGAAAATGTCCCTACGGAAGTGCGTGATAAAGACATATATTTCTGGCTTCGGTATGATTTTGTGGAAGATCTACCCTACCTTAAGAAGTCAAGACTCGGAATAGTTTATTTATGTTTTTATTATTTTTATATATAATAAATGGCATCATAAATAACTCTGGTCCCGGCAAATCCCCCTAGTCACAAGATTCTAAAATGGAAGTCAAACAAAGACACCCATGAACTGACTTTACTTAGGGCTAGTGGGGAGGTGGAAAATATCACAATGAAAAGTGCCTCAGGCCTAAAAATTGAAGATCTCCAAGACATAATAAGTCTGCCACTAGAAAGAGACCTAAAACACACTGTTTTTTTTGACTTTGAATTACAATTCAAAGGTCAAATAAGATAACAGTTGATTAGAGAATAAAAGTTGTTCCAATAAACATCTGTTTTGGCATAATCTATTTTAGGGGGAGATTGTTGGACCTACAAAAGAACAGATGATATGTAAAAGCCAAAGCATAATCCACTGATCAAGAAATAAGTAAAAGACTGAACAAGTCTCTCCCCAAAGATAGTGAATCTTGAACACCTATATAGAATATCTATTCAAGAGCATGGCTAACATCTGATGAAGACTTTATACCATTGTTCAAGAATACCAACGTCTGTTGAAGGCTGGCATCTGTTGAAGACTAAAGACTTGATCAAGCCAAAGCTTGATGATGAAGACCAAACATTTGTTAGGCCAAACAAATGTTTGGATAACTACAACAGAGGATAGCCTAAACAGTGGTTTCTTAATGTAACAGTATTTCTCTCATCAGTGTTTAGTATTATAGCCTAAATCAGATGTTAGGATTTGCTCAAATGTTTGCAAACATTTGAGAATCTTTTCTGTTATGAATGTTAGATGTCACTATCAGGGTGACCTCAGCACATCAAGAACAGAGCTTTAACACTTGTGTAAATAGTGTTGGTGCATATTTTGTATGTCTGCCACTGTGCGAATAGGCTAGATAGAGCATGTGTTGAACATTATATAGAATAGTGTGAAATCCGTAACGAACCAAAGGTTTTGTGATGTATAAGCCGCTTCGTACGAAGGGAGACTCCCTTCGTACGAACGGGCGACATGTTCGGTTCGTACGGAGCAAGACCAAGCAGCTTCGTACGAAGGCACTTGGTGCAGCTTCATACGAAGCCATGCAACCTATATAAATGAGTGCTTGGATCTTATGTTGGACAAGCTTTTGGTTCCCAGAGGGGAGATGCTGTCCAACATGTTTCACGAGTATGTAACTTTCATATATCAATAGAAACCAGATTATAAGTGACTGTTCGGTGTCGTTTCTATCTTCTACTCATTTCTTATCACCGAATCGATCATCTCGGGACCAAAGCTCCGTTAAACTCGATGTTTCCTGGACTATCAAATAGATCACACCTGTTGGTGATCTATTTATCACTTCACACATTCTCTTCATACGAATAGTTCTGGTGAGTGATCGGCTAAGGGGGAGATTGTAAAATCATTTCTGTAAAACTATTGACTATTTGAATCAATAGAAAACAACTTATGATAATGTCTCTCTATTTGTGAATTGTATTGTGATAATCAACATTAGTTTGCAAATATCAAACTCAGATCCTAAAACACGTGTTACATCTTTTTCAAAATTCTGATATATAATAGTTTTGTCAAAAGAGAAAAAGAGTACATGTTACACCTTTTTCATCAGTTACATTTTTTTCTATTTTCAACAACGGATTTTTGCAGGGTTTACGAAGTGTAACATTTTCGAACTTATTTTTTACGAGTTTTAAATATGTGATGTATGTAAAAAAATATGTTACATGTTTTGTAGAAAAAAATATCGTAACAGACAAAACCTATTACATCTTTTGTGTCAGACAGAAAAGTGAAAAAGTAAAAACTATTCCGTGGTACATTTTGTTAATCTGTTACATGGTAAAAAAAAATTGTTTTATGTGACATTCAATCTCAACCACTGATTTTTTTTTATGAATTATGGAGATTGAGTTTTCTAGATATCCTTTCCGTATATATATATATATATATATATATATATATATATATATATATATATATATATATATATATATATATATATATATATATATATATATATAGTGTAAGTATCTATGGAAAACCCATTTAATCTAGAAAACTTAGGAAACCTGAATTGTGTGGTCAAGATTGATCCACATCATATCTTTAAACACATGTTTAAAGGGCAAATTAGTCATTTGTTCAAGCCATCATTTCACTCTCTCCCCCATCCCATCAAGTCATTTATTATCCATCATTTCATTCTCTCTCTTTCTTCTTTCTTCTTCTTTTAGAATTCAAAATATATCATTCTATCTCTTTCTTCTTCTTCTGTAAATTCACCATCATCATCATCATCATTCATTCTCTCTCTCTCTCCATGTTTCAAAATAAACACCAAGAACACACACAAGTGTGTGTGAGAGAGTTCAGGAGGTAGAGAGAGCGATTTAAGAGAGAGAAGAAGACGACGATGGACGACGGACAAGCCGTCGTCTACAGCGGTGGAGGTTCTCCGACGAACCGTTGGTGCCGACGACGGTGTTACAGGCAACCGGAGTGGGGATTCTGATTACAAGCCTTCGTCTACAGCGATGGAGGTTCTCCGACGAACCGTCGGTGCCGACGACGGTGTTACAGGCAACCGGAGTGGGGATTCTGATTTTAGCTCAGTTCAGATTCGAGTCAGCCGCAGATCGGGACTCGGTTCAGGTTTCCGGTTAGTGATCCAGTCCAAGTATGGTTCAGTCTTTTTGGATTCTCTTGTTTTATTTTGGTTTGGATTCTCTGGTTTTATACTCGGTTAGGTGTCATTTGGTTTGGATTCTTTGGTTTTTTTTCAGTCTTTTTTAATTTGTGATTATTGTTTGTTTAGGACTGTTCAAATGTTATTTTTTCTCTGTTTAAGCGGTTTGGTTTGGTAATGTTGTTAGATTTAGTATTGAGATTGTGTTTTTAGTGTCGGATTAGCTGAATGTGGGCATTTTTTGTTAAAATGTGAAGGCGTAGGGTGGAAAGGTGTGTGCAGAAAAAATGCAACGTCCCGAGTGCATCAGAGAGTGTGATTGTGTAGTTTCGGTGCAGAATACAGTTTCAGGTAACACTTTGTAGTGAGGGCGTTGCTTGACGAAAAGAAGATAGTTGTTGACGATTGTGTAGTTTCGGTGCAGAATACAGTTTCAGGTAACATGTGTTACCTATCTCGTACCTGTTTGTTGTGTTAAATAACTCCGGAAATATTACTTGTGTTATTATGTATTTACTATGGCTGTTGTATTTGCAAGAGTGAGGAGAATGACCAGGTCCGTGACGGGTAGGCTGGCTAATAAGCGAAAGCAGAACGATAAAGAAACAGAACGATAACGAAAGAAGGTAGATGGAGAAACCGATGAAGAATGGGAACAAGAAGTCGATGAAGGGCAAGTGGTGGGTACCTTTGATGTTGTACAGAAGTTACCCTCCAGTGTAACACATGTTACAAACATGTGTTACATATGTTCAACCTCTTTGTTACAAAAAATCGGGGCTGCACATATGTAACACGTGTTACAACAGGTTTTTACCTACTTGCACGTCTCTATTACAAATGGATGAAAACAGTTTTTTTAAAACATCCATGGTGTAACACTTGTTTATTTGAAAGTTCTTAAAACAACCGTTGTAACACGTGTTACATCTTTTTACTCAGCTGTGCATTTTCCTTTTTATAATCCCATCCTCAACGTAAAGATACATCCAATGTAACACGTGTTACAAAAGAAAATTACCTACTTACACATCTCTATTACGTTGATTTAAACAGTTATTTAAAAACATCCACTTTGCAACACTTGTTTATTTGAAAGTTCTTAAAACAACCGTTGTAACACGTGTTACAACTTTTTTAGTGTTGTGCATTTTCCTTTTATAATCCCATCTTCAGCTTGAAGATACATCCAATGCAACACGTGTTAGGTTTTTTACGTGTTACAAAAGGTTTTTACTTAATGTAATAGTAAGTTTAAATGTTAAAACGTTTTTTTAAGATTGGTTGTTAAATGTTAAAATGTATAAACTTCATAATTTATTCGGAATATCTCGTTTATTTTACAAATAAAAAGTCGTGTTTTCTTGGTGGGATAATTAGCTACATATGTAGTAAACGTTACCCAAGTTACTTGTAGTTACCCCAACCCTTTTTTGGACACAAAGGGGGGTTGCACATATGTAACACATGTTTGTAACATGTGTTACACTAGAGAGGTAACACATGTATAGCCACGTTACACATGTTACATAGGAGATTAATAAGTTTTAACTATAGAAACTAATATTGATGTACTTATTTTGTTCACATGTGAAAAAATGTTTTGTGTTCAAGATGAAGATGGTTATCAAGAAGCGAAGCCCGCCGAAGGATTACAATGCATCATCAGGTTTTCGTGGTGACGATGGTGTGTTTTTTGGTTGGCTGCTATGTGTTGTGAAGATGGATGTTGTTGTGAAGACCATTTTTTAGAAGCATTACAACTATTGATATAAAATTCATTTTTGGATGAATACGGATGTTGATGTGACGGCAATTTTTTTTGGGATGCAACAACTATATGTAACATGTGTAACCTTGACGTTGTAACACATGTAACACCTATATGTAACATGTGTAAGATGGCTATACATGTGTTACATTTGTTGCCCCATAGTGTAACATATGTTACATATGTCAGTCCCTTTGGTGTCAATTTAAACTTAGTAAAATTACATATGTAACAACATTACGTCATCCAAAATGTCATATCAATGAACAAACAAGTAATATATGTAACTATAAGTATATGAGACTAGCGTAACGAATTAAAGGGACAAACGATACACTTCATGTTACATATGTACCTAGAGTTGTTATTAACAATGTTATTAGTAGATAAAAAAACTGCATTAACGTATATTTTTTACATTGAACCCAGCTTATTGGTCATAAGTCTTATACATGGCAAGAAGTTCTTTCAGTGTGACATATGATTTAACATTAATAGGATGATATTGCTCGTTGACATTCGGTGTCCACAATTTAGTGCCATTAGAAGACTCGTAAAGATGGTAATGTGGAGTATGTTCTAGATCATCTGTGGACATAGGGATGGATGTTAGTATAAGTTTACGTGCATTTTCCTTTTTATAATCCCATCTTCAGCTTGAAGATACATCTAACGCAACACGTGTTAGATTTTTCAAAACATCCATTTGTACCACTGGCTATCGTCCGGCTTGTCACTTATTTGAAAGTTCTGTAAACAACCGTTGTAACACGTGTTACAACTTTTTACTCAGACATGCATTTTCTTTTTATAATCCCCTCCTCAACGTAAAGATACATCAAATGTAACACGTGTTACAACAGGTTTTTACCTACTTACACGTCTCTATTGCAAATGGATGAAAACAGTTTTTTTTTAAACATCAACTTTGTAACACTTGTTTACTTGTTTTTGTTCACAGGTGAAAAGGTGTTTTGTGTTCAAGATGAAGTTGGTTATCAAGAAGCGAAGCCCGCCGAAGGATTAAAACGCATCGTCAAGTTTTCATGGTGACGATGGTGTGTTTTTTGGTTGGCTGCTATGTGTTGTGAAGATGGATGTTGTTGTGAAGACCATATGTAACATGTGTAAGATAGCTATACATGTGTTACATTTGTTGCCCCATAGTGTAACATATGTTATAAACATATGTTACATATGCCAGTCCCTTTGGTGTCAATTTAAACTTAGTAAAATTACATATGTAACAACATTACGTCATCCAAAATGTCATATCAATGAACAAACAAGTAATATATGTAACTATAAGTATATGAGACTAGCGTAACGAATTAAAGGGACAAACGATACACTTCATGTTACATATGTACCTAGAGTTGTTATTAACAATGTTATTAGTAGATAAAAAAACTGCATTAACGTATATTTTTTACATTGAACCCAGCTTATTGGTCATAAGTCTTATACATGGCAAGAAGTTCTTTCAGTGTGACATATGATTTAACATTAATAGGATGATATTGCTCGTTGACATTCGGTGTCCACAATTTAGTGCCATTAGAAGACTCGTGAAGATGGTAATGTGGAGTATGTTCTAGATCATCTGTGGACATAGGGATGGATGTTAGTATAAGTTTACGTGCATTTTCCTTTTTATAATCCCATCTTCAGCTTGAAGATACATCCAACGCAACACGTGTTAGATTTTTCAAAACATCCATTTGTACCACTGGCTATCGTCCGGCTTGTCACTTATTTGAAAGTTCTGTAAACAACCGTTGTAACACGTGTTACAACTTTTTACTCAGACGTGCATTTTCTTTTTATAATCCCCTCCTCAACGTAAAGATACATCAAATGTAACACGTGTTACAGCAGGTTTTTACCTACTTACACGTCTCTATTGCAAATGGATGAAAACAGTTTTTTTTAAACATCAACTTTGTAACACTTGTTTACTTGTTTTTGTTCACAGGTGAAAAGATGTTTTGTGTTCAAGATGAAGTTGGTTATCAAGAAGCGAAGCCCGCCGAAGGATTAAAACGCATCGTCAAGTTTTCATGGTGACGATGGTGTGTTTTTTGGTTGGCTGCTATGTGTTGTGAAGATGGATGTTGTTGTGAAGACCATATGTAACATGTGTAAGATAGCTATACATGTGTTACATTTGTTGCCCCATAGTGTAACATATGTTTTAAACATGTGTTACATATGCCAGTCCCTTTGGTGTCAATTTAAACTTAGTAAAATTACATATGTAACAACATTACGTCATCCAAAATGTCATATCAATGAACAAACAAGTAGTATATGTAACTATAAGTATATGAGACTAGCGTAACGAATTAAAGGGACAAACGATACACTTCATGTTACATATGTACCTAGAGTTGTTATTAACAGTGTTATTAGTAGATACAAAAACTGCATTAATGTATATTTTTTACATTGAACCCAGCATATTGGTCATAAGTCTTATGCATGGAAAGAAGTTCTTCCGGTGTGACGTATGATTTAACATTAATAGGATGATATTGCTCGTTGACATTCGGTGTCCACAATTTAGTGCCATTAGAAGACTCGCAAAGATGGTAATGTGGAGTATGTTCTAGATCATCTGTGGACATAGGGATGGATGTTAGTATAAGTTTACGTGCGTTATGAACGTTGTAATACGTTTAGCACCCTAGGGTAACAAAAAAAGATCACACATGACACTTGTCGCCATGTTACACATGTTAATTGTGTGTGCACATGTAACATCTTCTCTACAACGTGTGTAACATCCTTAAAAGTTGTGTTCCTACTATGCTTTATATTTTTTAAGTACTTATAGGTAAACATGTTTTTTAAGATACAACATGTAACATGTGTTACACCGAAATGTTACACAAGTGTTTCCAGTTTACACATGTTACGTCTTGTGTAACTCTGCTTTATATTTTGTAAGTGTTTCCAGTTTCCAGTTTAAACATGTTTTAAAGATACAACCTGTAACATGTAAGTATTTATAGGTAAACATGTTTTAAAGATACAACCGTATCACCTTACAAGTTATATGTTTTGCTGACAAACGCCATGTCACACATGTTACACACTATAGAGTTAAACAACAGTATTGAACGCTGCTACACATTTCCCATTCTGTCATAACATGTGTAACCTTTTTGGGGGTTTCGATGTTGTAGGTTTATACAGACTTAAATATATACAAATGATCCAAAAATGATCATACATGTGCTACCCTCTAGTGTAACATAAGTTACAAACATGTCTTACATATGTGCAGCCCCGATTTTTGGTAACAAAGGGGTTGAACATATGTAACACATGTTTGTAACATGTGTTACACTAGAGGGTAACTTCTGTACAACGTCAAATGTACCCACCACCTGCCCTTCATCGACTTCTTGTTCCCCTTCTTCATCGGTTTCTCCATCTTCCTGCCAAGATCCCTTCTCGTTTGGCTGCAACTGCTATGGTCAAGTCATAATAACACAAGTTACAGTCTAGTATTTTTAATTTACTAATTAAAAAACAATAGTAGTAACATCACTAACACTAGTTACCTTCTACCCAATTATGCCCTGAACTTGAAGACTCCTCAAATTTTGAGTTTTTATCTGCATCATTTCACACATAAAAAAACTAAGCAAAACCACCCAAAAAAAGGTTACATATGTAAACAGTTACCATACACTTCAAACAACTACTATCCGGTAGAACCAACTCCCTCGCTGCAAGCACTAAACAAACATGTAACATATGTTAGCACAACCTTTCGTATTTGTTTGACGTCGTATAGCTTTTGTTTTTGTTTTCTAGACTGGACAGTTGTACTCCCCACAACAATTGTTTTAGATGTGTTACCCTTAAGTGTAACACACGTTACAAACATGTGTTACATATGTGTAGCTCCTTTTTGTGTCCAAGAAAGGGCTGGTTTTAACATAGGTAACACGTGTAACATTATTACAACATATGTAGCTAATTATGCTAGCAAGACATTTCAACTAATAACCCATTTAAAATAAATTTCAACCCATTTAAAATTACATTTCAACATTTCAACTTGTAAGCTAAGAACAACTGATAATATCAAAAAAAAATAAAATAAAAATGATTTTAATACAAAAATAAAAACCTGTAAACTACATAAACATTTACCCATTAGTAGACCATTTTGTGCACACAAAAACATATTAACAACAGCCTTAACAAAAAAAGGTTACTAAGTAAAACCTCTAGTGTAACACACGTTACAAACATGTGTTACATATGTGTAGCTCCTTTTGTGTCCAAGAAAGGGCTGATTTTAACATAAGTAACATGTGTAACATTGTTACAACATATGTAGCAGCAAAAAGAACTACTTTTTATATATAAAATGAACGAGATCATTACTACATAAACATGATTTTAATACAAAAAACAAAAACCTGTAACTACTAAACATTTACCATTACTAGACCACTTTGAGCACACAAAAACATATTAACAACAACCTTAACAAAAAAAATCAAGGTAAATTAGTTCAAACCTGCTTCTCTCTCACACACTTGTGTGTGTGTTCTTGGTGTTCGAGAACACGATGAAGATTGTTGTCTCTCTATCTAAAATCAAGGTAAATTAGGTTCAAACATGCTTCTCTCTCACATACTTGTGCGTGTGTTCTTGGTGTTCGAGATGAACACGATGAAGATTGTTGTTCCTCTCTCTAAATCTGCTTCTCTCTCATGTTCATCTTCAAATCTGCTTCTCTCTCATGTTCATCTTCAAATCTGCTTTTGCACTTGCTTCTTGTTTTCTTCCATTTTCCGGTGACTTTTACCGGATGATAACAACTGAAATGTTGCTCTCATATCTAGGGATTTCGATTCACCGTCGCACCTTGTTTTTATCTTGTTTCGCGATTCACCGTAGCACCTTTTTCTTCTTCTCCGGCGAGACTTCTTCTTCTCCGGCGAATGGATGATGATGATGATGATGATGATGGTGGTGACTTCTTCTTCTCCGGCGAGACTTCTTCTTCTCCGGCGAGACTTCTCTCTTAAATCTCTCTCTCTACCTCCTGAACTCTCAAACACACACTTGTATGTGTTCTTGGTGTTTATTTTGAAACATGGAGAGAGAGAGAGAGAATGGATGATGATGATGATGATGATGGTGAATTTACAGAAGAAGAAGAAGAATGAAGAGAGAGAATGAGATATTTTGAATTCTCAAAAAGAAGAAAGAAGAAAGAGAGAGAATGATGATGGTTTGATGGTGATGGTGACAATTAAAGAAGAGAGAGAAAGAGATATTTTAATATATGGTTTGTACTTACTTTGACTTCTTTTGGACAAATGTAATCATATCATATGTAATTTTACCCATATGCCCTTGAACTAACTTTATTGACTTTATCATGTATTTAATTTAATTCAAAAAAGTTTCAAATTTTATGAGCCATTGGATAATCTTGATCAATGGTCATAGATTGGGTTTCCTAGGTTTTCTTAGTACAAATAAGTTTTCTATACATCCATGCCCTATATATATATATATATATATATATATATACACACCACCTCCAGTTGTAAGAACCATGAGAACTACACCGTACGGGGCGAGTTGGACCAAAATTTTTTTTCATAAACGTAGATGCGTGTATTATAAACACATTTGTAAAAAAAATTAAAAAAAATGTCGTGTGTGTAGTTTTGAGCACCACAAGTTTGTGTTTACGGGTACCGTAAATTTTAAAATTTACGGTACCCGTAAACACAAACTTGTGGTGCTCAAAACTACACACACGACATTTTTTTTTAATTTTTTTTACAAATGTGTTTATAATACACGCATCTACGTTTATGAAAAAAAATTTTGGTCCAACTCGCCCCGGATCAAAAAGTTCTTATGGTTCTTACAACTGGAGGTGGTTTTCATTTTAGCGGTTACCGACACCACCCCCCACCCCCCAAAAATCTAAATTCACCCTTCCACCAAAAGCCAAACCCTCCCCCCTCCCACCCTATAAAAATCTAACCCCCCCCCCCCTCTTCTCACACCCAAAAACCTAATCCTAATCCTAAACCTCCAAAAAAGCTAACCTAAAAGTTAAACTAAACTTAAAAGCTAGTTTTAAGTATGTAATGCACATGTGTAGTACACATATAATGCACATGTGCAGTACAAGTTTTGTTTTTTATTTTTTTTTGAAATTTTTTTATATATAAAAATAGCGATTTTTTTAAAAAAAATTGTAAAAAAATTGGTATGTTTTTTAGGCTTTTTTAGTTAGTTTTCTAGTTTTCTCATTTATATGTAGTTTTTTTTATGATCCTCTCCCTATATGTATGTATGTATGTATGTATGTATGTATGTATGTATGTATGTATGTATGTATGTATGTATGTATGTATGTATGTATGTATGTATGTATGTATGTATGTATGTATGTATGTATGTATGTATGTATGTGTGTATGTATGTGTGTGTGTGTGTGTGTGTGTGTGTGTGTGTGTGTGTGTGTGTGTGTATGTATGTATGTATGTATGTATGTATGTATGTATGTATGTATGTATGTATGTATGTATGTATGTATGTATGTATGTATGTATGTATGTATGTATGTATGTATGTATGTATGTATGTATGTATGTATGTATGTATGTATGTATGTATGTATGTATGTATGTATGTATGTATGTATGTATGTATGTATGTATGTATGTATGTATGTATGTATGTATGTATGTATGTATGTATGTATGTATGTATGTATGTATGTATGTATGTATGTGTGACACTCGAGGTTTTTCCGAACGATCACCTTGTAATATTTTGTGTATATGATTATTATTAAATGAAAACGTGATCCTTTGTGCATTTTATGTGTTGTATGTATTATATATGTAGTATAGATATATAATAGAGCCGAGACCACGACCCGAGACCATGACTCGCAACCGGGCGGTTGCGAGTGGGCCACTCGGTCTCGAGTGGGCCGTTGAGCCGAAACCGGTTTGGGCCGAAACCCCCAAGCCCAACCCAAAACATCCCCTTGTATATATATCCCACCTTTCCCCCACTTCTTCCATTTTACACACACAAACACTCCTCAAACTCTCTCAACTAGAAACCCTCAACAACACACCCCAATCCCTTCCTATTTTCGGTTCAAGCAAAGATCCCGGACAAGAAACTCGGTCAAGACTATCACTCGGACATTCCATCTTCTTGGTTCTCTTTTCTTTGTTTTCGGCTCCTCCTCTCATAACCGGTTAGTGCTATCTTGTGGGTTATCTTTTGTGTATAAGATGTATGTATGTTGTATGAACTAAGAAATGGTTGGTTAGTAGTTTATGCATGATTATTAGGATGTTTTGCAAAGTTTGTGAATATGTGTTAACATGACTAAAAATGACATGATATTGGTAGTTTACAAGTGTTCATAGCCAACTACACTATGCTTCTTTGTTTCTTGCAAGAATGATGATGTTTAGCATAAGATTTTCGGCTATAATGTATGTTTTCTTGTTTAGCATCAAGATCTTGTTAAATGTGTGATTTTCGGTTCATAAATATGTGTTTATATTGGCATGAAAACCCTAGAAAAATATGAAGATAGGATGAACTTGTTTGAATATGGCTTGAAGATGTAAAAATGGCAAAGTTTGATCTATCTTTACTAGTATTCAGCTTTGGCAAAGTGTTAGTGAAACCTTATTGGTAGTTTCCTAAAATGGGCCTGAATTCTTGGTACAAAAGGGACTGATGCACCTGCATCATCACGTGTACATGAAAGTGACAGGTTACGACTCGCAACGACAGCCTTCCGACTCGAAACCGCACCGTTGCGACTCGCAACCAAAGCATGACAAGTCGAAACCACGTGATTGCGACTCGAGACTACGTCGGTTGCGACTCGCAACCACAGCATGATGACTCGAGACCACGGTTACGACTCGCAACCACAACGTGACAAGCCGAAACCACCTGGTTGCGACTCGAGACCAGCTGGTTGCGAGTGGGCTGTTCATTTTGGTTACTGGGCCCATATGTGTTTAACTTGGGCTATCTGTTGACTGGATTACGTGTTGCTGTTGACTGCTTAATTTCTTAGGCCGGCCCAGTAACCCACTGTTTACTTATATGCTTGATACGTGTTAGTTATGTGTAAGTTTTTACGTGAATGCCTGTATACCGAACCTGACCTATACCGGTAACCATGTTAGGACGTGGTGACCAACGTGATTGACAAGTAACCTTAACCTACCGAGCAACCCAAGGTGAGTTCACAACTTAAAAGCATGCGTCCCGGTGGTTTGGGACACGAGACTAACAACCCTATCCCCTGGTAAAAGGGGATACCATTTACATACCTTCCCTAGTCATTGGGAACAAAACTTACTTTTCCTTCCCGGGTATTGGGAAACCTTTTGGTTAATTACTGTTTATACGGATTGCAACTAACGGCACTAAACGAAACTCTATCACTCAAGTCCCTACTACAAATACCGATTAGTCGCCGGGTTAGGCGAGCGGGTTATTAGTTGATAGCGCTATTTAGGTGTTTACCAGCCTCACACCGTGCCCTGGTTTGGGACGGGCGTGAACTAATGTACTCAGAAATCCGTCAATGATGATAGAACATTGACATCGGGGCATCCTGCGGATACGCAACGGTTACCTAGTGTTCGGTATTGGAAAAACAGTTTAGTCGCTAACTTTTGGGGTAGCTCCCCAGGGCATGTATAAACGGATAAATTAATCGGTGAAACAAAGTTTTTGGTAATTAAAACTGGACAACTAGTGAACTCACTCAGCATTATTGTTGACCCCTTACTGCATGCTTTGCAGGTAACCAGTGACGATGGAGCTTGCAGCTTGGGAACGTGTAGTGTCTATTCACCCTTGTGTTGGGTGTTACCTTATTTTGAAACATGAACTTTGTTTTAACCTACCGTACTTATGCTTCCGCTACTTAATACTGTTTTGGAACTTAAAACTTTAAAACTCTGAACTTAATATTTGCTAAGCTTATGAATAGTAAGTATTACTTTTGTTATCAACTTAAGTATTCGGTATAATTGGTGGCTGGATCCTGGTCAGTCACGCCCTCGAAGCGGGTGTTATCCGCAGGTGGATTTTGGGGGTGTGACAGATTGGTATCAGAGCCATTGGTTATAGTGAACTTGGTTTTAAAAAAGGGAAAAATCTTTTTGGAGAAAACCAGACTATAACCCGTGACTCGTAACGACACTACACTCCAAGTGCAAGGCTCGACACATTTGACCTCATAGCTCGGACCAGTGTTTACTTGTTTGCTTTATGTTTCCTGTTATGCTATACGTACTAGTGTGCCTAAACTAGATAGATACACCTCTCTCTCCTATCTCATTCTCGCTACCTTACGGCATCACACTCATACTGTGTTTTCTGGTTATGAAGACAATGAGTGGACGCGGAAGAGGAAACATTAACATGACGCAGGCTCAGTTCACTAACCTGCTCAACACAGTGGCTGCGGCTTTTGCAGCTCACCCTTTAGGTAAGCTCGTTGTTTTAGGATGTTTAGGTCCTACCGCCACATCGACTTTTCGCCTCTAAACCTATACGTTTCGCTTCTCACCCTATAGGTCAGCATGCACCTGCGCAACCACCAGTGTGTACTTTCAAAACTTTCATGGATTGCAAGCCTCTCCCTTTCAACGGCACTGAGGGTGCCATAGGTCTTCTGCATTGGATTGAGAAAATTGAAGCTGTTTTTGCTGTTTGCGAGTGTCCCCCTGCGAACTGGGTGAAGTTTGCTACTGCTACGCTTGAAGGAAGCGCGCTTTCTTGGTGGAAGGCGCAGATTCAGATGTTTGGTTTGGAAACTGCAAATGCTACGGCATGGGAGGATTTCAAGGATATGATTAAGGACGAATACTGTCACCGGGATGACATCCACAAGCTTGAGAATGAGTACTATGAACTCAAGATGGTTGGGTCGGAAATTGAAACATACACCAAGCTGTCAAATGACTACGCTGCTCTTTGCCCAAACATGTCTCGACCAATGTACCGAAGGATCGAACTGTATATCAAAGGTTTGGCTCCAGAGATTCGAAGCCATGTCACTTCAGCCAACCACACTACCATTCAGCCGATTGTTCGACTTGCTCACAAACTCACTGATCAAGCCGTAGAAGAGGGCCGGTTGCCCAAAAGGATCAGTGCTACTGTCGGAACTTCTAGTGACAGCAAGCGTAAGTGGGAAGGAAGTCAAAGCAAGGATGCTAACCCCACTCAGGCCCCAGCACAGCAAAGGAAAACCGAAAACAACAAGGGCGCTCAACAACAGGGTGGCTATCGTGGAAACCACCCCAAGTGCAACAAGTGCAATCGACATCACAGCGGGCAGTGTGTGAAGGGCCAGTGTCAGCGATGTAACAAAATGGGGCATGAGGCCAAGGATTGTAGAAGTCAGTTCCCAGCTAGACAGAACCAGCAACAACCCCAACAGCAACAGCAGCAGGGAAACAACCGGGCATGTTTTAAGTGTGGAGCTGAGGGGCACTTTAAGAAGGATTGCCCTGAACTGAATCAGAACCGCAACAATAATCAGGGAGCTGGGAACAACAATCAGAACAACAATGCTGGGAATGGTGCTAGAGGAAGAGCTTTCGTGATTGGAGCTGGTGAAGCAAGGAATGACCCCAATGTCGTGGCGGGTAAGTTCCTACTCGATGATCGTTATGTTTCTGTGTTATTTGATTCCGGTGCCGATGCTAGTTATGTATCCCTACGTATTAGTAAGAAGCTTAAGCGTCCGCTTTCGTTACTAAGTTCTCCTCATATCGTCGAGTTAGCTAATGGTAGAAACATCGAGGCCTCCCATGTTGTCAAAGGCTGCAAACTAGAGTTGTCTGGTCAGACATTTAGTATCGATCTTTTCCCTGTTACTCTTGGAAGCTTCGACGTCGTTATTGGTATGGATTGGTTATCCAAGCAACGCGCAGAGATCCTCTGTCAAGAGAAAGCAGTTCGTATTCCTCGCCGTTCTGGCAAACCCCTCATTGTACAAGGTGGCAAAAGTGGAGAAATCTCTGGCGTTATCTCGTTCTTGAAGGCCCAGAAGTATTTACGAAAAGGGCACACCGCTATCCTAGCACTTGTTACCAACACGCAGGAAAAGGAAAAGAGGATTGAAGACTTTCCAGTAGTGCGCGACTATCCCGAGGTATTTCCTGAGGAATTACCTGGACTCCCTCCCCATCGTCAGGTTGAATTCCAAATCGAGCTAGCTCCCGGAGCAGCGCCTATAGCTCGTGCACCTTATCGACTAGCCCCCGCAGAATTGAAGGAACTCTCGACACAACTACAGGAACTTTTGGATAAAGGGTTTATCCGCCCTAGTTCGTCACCCTGGGGAGCACCGGTACTCTTTGTTAAGAAGAAGGATGGCACGTTCCGAATGTGCATAGACTATCGTGAGTTGAACAAGGTTACCATCAAGAATCGTTACCCTCTCCCGCGAATCGACGATTTGTTTGATCAACTGCAAGGATCGAGCTACTACTCTAAGATTGACCTGCGATCAGGCTACCATCAGTTAAGGGTCCGTAATGAAGACATCTCCAAAACTGCATTCAGAACTCGTTATGGTCATTATGAATTCCTCGTTATGCCCTTTGGAATGACCAACGCCCCTGCAGTGTTCATGGATCTTATGAACCGAGTATGCAAACCCTACCTCGACAAATTTGTGATCGTGTTTATAGACGACATCTTGATCTACTCGAAAAGTCAGGAAGAGCATGAACAGCATCTACGCCTTATCCTCGAACTCCTCCGCAATGAGCAACTGTATGCCAAGTTCTCGAAATGCGACTTCTGGCTTCGAGAAGTTCATTTCCTTGGGCACGTGGTTAACAAGGATGGAATCCACGTCGACCCAGCTAAGATCGACTCTATAAAGAATTGGCCTACCCCTAAGACTCCGACTGAAGTTCGCCAATTCTTGGGATTGGCAGGCTACTACCGCAGATTTATTCAGGGATTCTCAAAGATTGCTCAACCCCTCACTACACTCACTCAGAAAGGCGTCACCTACAAGTGGAATGAAGCACAGGAATCTGCTTTTCAGAGGCTTAAGGATAACCTCTGCAGCGCTCCTATTCTATCGTTACCTGAAGGAACGGACGACTTTGTGGTTTACTGCGATGCGTCTATTCATGGGCTCGGTTGTGTGTTGATGCAACGCGAGAAAGTTATTGCTTACGCCTCTCGACAACTTAAGACACATGAAAGGAACTACACAACACACGACTTGGAACTGGGAGCAGTGATATTTGCGCTTAAGATATGGAGACATTACTTGTACGGTACCAAGTGCACCATTTACACCGATCACAGGAGTCTCGAGCATATCTTTAAGCAGAAGGAACTAAACATGCGACAACGTCGATGGGTCGAACTTCTGAATGATTATGAATGCGCCATCAAGTATCATCCGGGCAAGGCCAATGTCGTGGCAGACGCCCTCAGCCGAAAGGACACTATACCAAAGCGCGTGCGAGCATTACAACTTACCATCCAGTCTAGTCTCCCTACCCAGATTCGAAATGCTCAGGTTGAAGCTCTGAAACCGGAAAACATCAGGGCTGAGTCCCTGCGAGGATCGAGGCAGCAACTAGAACAGAAAGAAGACGGCGCCTACTATGTGGCAGGGCGCATTTGGGTCCCACTTTACGGAGACCTACGAGAGCTTGTGATGGACGAAGCTCATAAATCCCGTTATTCAGTACATCCTGGTGCAGATAAGATGTACCACGACTTGAAAACCACATACTGGTGGCCTGGCATGAAAGCCCACATAGCCGCCTATGTTGGCAAATGTTTGACCTGCGCAAGAGTCAAGATCGAGTATCAGAAACCAGCAGGCCTACTGCAGCAACCCGAAATCCCGAAATGGAAATGGGAACAGATTTCCATGGATTTTGTTACAGGGCTACCTAGATCCCAACGTGGGAATGATACTATCTGGGTGATAGTAGATCGATTGACTAAGTCTGCACACTTTCTGGCCATTAAGGAAACAGACAAGTTCTCAACCTTGGCAGAAATCTATTTAAAGGAAGTAGTCTCCAGGCACGGGGTGCCAATTTCTATTATTTCCGACCGAGACGCTCGTTTTACTTCCGAGTTGTGGCAAGCTATGCACAAATGTTTTGGCTCACGTTTGGACATGAGCACCGCTTATCACCCGCAAACGGATGGGCAGTCTGAACGCACCATCCAAACCCTGGAAGACATGCTTAGAGCATGTGTGATCGATTTTGGCAAGAACTGGGAGAAGCATCTACCGTTGGTGGAATTCTCCTACAATAACAGCTACCACACTAGCATTCAGGCGGCACCTTTTGAGGCATTGTACGGTCGTAAATGCCGATCACCTCTCTGCTGGGCGGAAGTTGGTGATAGTCAACTCACAGGCCCAGAACTAGTGGTAGATACAACGGAAAAGATTTCCCAGATCAGGCAACGCATGGCGGCAGCTCGTGACCGTCAGAAAAGCTACGCTGACAAGCGTAAGAGACCATTAGAATTCCAGGTCGGGGACCGGGTTCTACTTAAAGTCTCACCCTGGAAGGGTGTGGTTCGTTTTGGTAAACGAGGCAAGCTGAATCCACGGTATGTTGGACCGTTCGAAATTACCGAGAAAATCGGTAAGGTTGCTTATAGATTGAACCTGCCTGCAGAGCTGAGTGCAGTGCACAATGTTTTTCACGTGTCTAACCTGAAGAAGTGTTTGTCGGATGAAACACTTGTGATTCCTTTTAAGGAACTGACGATTGATGAACAGCTACACTTTACTGAGGAACCGATTGAGATCACGGATCGAGAAATCAAAACCCTCAAACGTAGCCAGATACCCCTTGTGCGAGTTCGTTGGAACTCACGGCGCGGCCCAGAGTTTACCTGGGAGCGGGAGGACCAGATGAAGTCCAAGTATCCCCAGTTATTCCCAAACGAAAACCCCAGCACTAAAGCTACAACCGAATTTCGGGACGAAATTCCAAACTAACGGGGGGATGATGTGACACCCCGTTAAAACACACTAGCTTGGCAGTGGCTGCTTCAACTTTCGGGACGAAAGTTCTTAAAACTTGGGGATAATGTGACACTCGAGGTTTTTCCGAACGATCACCTTGTAATATTTTGTGTATATGATTATTATTAAATGAAAACGTGATCCTTTGTGCATTTTATGTGTTGTATGTATTATATATGTAGTATAGATATATAATAGAGCCGAGACCACGACCCGAGACCATGACTCGCAACCGGGCGGTTGCGAGTGGGCCACTCGGTCTCGAGTGGGCCGTTGAGCCGAAACCGGTTTGGGCCGAAACCCCCAAGCCCAACCCGAAACATCCCCTTGTATATATATCCCACCTTTCCCCCACTTCTTCCATTTTACACACACAAACACTCCTCAAACTCTCTCAACTAGAAACCCTCAACAACACACCCCAATCCCTTCCTATTTTCGGTTCAAGCAAAGATCCCGGACAAGAAACTCGGTCAAGACTATCACTCGGACATTCCATCTTCTTGGTTCTCTTTTCTTTGTTTTCGGCTCCTCCTCTCATAACCGGTTAGTGCTATCTTGTGGGTTATCTTTTGTGTATAAGATGTATGTATGTTGTATGAACTAAGAAATGGTTGGTTAGTAGTTTATGCATGATTATTAGGATGTTTTGCAAAGTTTGTGAATATGTGTTAACATGACTAAAAATGACATGATATTGGTAGTTTACAAGTGTTCATAGCCAACTACACTATGCTTCTTTGTTTCTTGCAAGAATGATGATGTTTAGCATAAGATTTTCGGCTATAATGTATGTTTTCTTGTTTAGCATCAAGATCTTGTTAAATGTGTGATTTTCGGTTCATAAATATGTGTTTATATTGGCATGAAAACCCTAGAAAAATATGAAGATAGGATGAACTTGTTTGAATATGGCTTGAAGATGTAAAAATGGCAAAGTTTGATCTATCTTTACTAGTATTCAGCTTTGGCAAAGTGTTAGTGAAACCTTATTGGTAGTTTCCTAAAATGGGCCTGAATTCTTGGTACAAAAGGGACTGATGCACCTGCATCATCACGTGTACATGAAAGTGACAGGTTACGACTCGCAACGACAGCCTTCCGACTCGAAACCGCACCGTTGCGACTCGCAACCAAAGCATGACAAGTCGAAACCACGTGATTGCGACTCGAGACTACGTCGGTTGCGACTCGCAACCACAGCATGATGACTCGAGACCACGGTTACGACTCGCAACCACAACGTGACAAGCCGAAACCACCTGGTTGCGACTCGAGACCAGCTGGTTGCGAGTGGGCTGTTCATTTTGGTTACTGGGCCCATATGTGTTTAACTTGGGCTATCTGTTGACTGGATTACGTGTTGCTGTTGACTGCTTAATTTCTTAGGCCGGCCCAGTAACCCACTGTTTACTTATATGCTTGATACGTGTTAGTTATGTGTAAGTTTTTACGTGAATGCCTGTATACCGAACCTGACCTATACCGGTAACCATGTTAGGACGTGGTGACCAACGTGATTGACAAGTAACCTTAACCTACCGAGCAACCCAAGGTGAGTTCACAACTTAAAAGCATGCGTCCCGGTGGTTTGGGACACGAGACTAACAACCCTATCCCCTGGTAAAAGGGGATACCATTTACATACCTTCCCTAGTCATTGGGAACAAAACTTACTTTTCCTTCCCGGGTATTGGGAAACCTTTTGGTTAATTACTGTTTATACGGATTGCAACTAACGGCACTAAACGAAACTCTATCACTCAAGTCCCTACTACAAATACCGATTAGTCGCCGGGTTAGGCGAGCGGGTTATTAGTTGATAGCGCTATTTAGGTGTTTACCAGCCTCACACCGTGCCCTGGTTTGGGACGGGCGTGAACTAATGTACTCAGAAATCCGTCAATGATGATAGAACATTGACATCGGGGCATCCTGCGGATACGCAACGGTTACCTAGTGTTCGGTATTGGAAAAACAGTTTAGTCGCTAACTTTTGGGGTAGCTCCCCAGGGCATGTATAAACGGATAAATTAATCGGTGAAACAAAGTTTTTGGTAATTAAAACTGGACAACTAGTGAACTCACTCAGCATTATTGTTGACCCCTTACTGCATGCTTTGCAGGTAACCAGTGACGATGGAGCTTGCAGCTTGGGAACGTGTAGTGTCTATTCACCCTTGTGTTGGGTGTTACCTTATTTTGAAACATGAACTTTGTTTTAACCTACCGTACTTATGCTTCCGCTACTTAATACTGTTTTGGAACTTAAAACTTTAAAACTCTGAACTTAATATTTGCTAAGCTTATGAATAGTAAGTATTACTTTTGTTATCAACTTAAGTATTCGGTATAATTGGTGGCTGGATCCTGGTCAGTCACGCCCTCGAAGCGGGTGTTATCCGCAGGTGGATTTTGGGGGTGTGACAGATTGGTATCAGAGCCATTGGTTATAGTGAACTTGGTTTTAAAAAAGGGAAAAATCTTTTTGGAGAAAACCAGACTATAACCCGTGACTCGTAACGACACTACACTCCAAGTGCAAGGCTCGACACATTTGACCTCATAGCTCGGACCAGTGTTTACTTGTTTGCTTTATGTTTCCTGTTATGCTATACGTACTAGTGTGCCTAAACTAGATAGATACACCTCTCTCTCCTATCTCATTCTCGCTACCTTACGGCATCACACTCATACTGTGTTTTCTGGTTATGAAGACAATGAGTGGACGCGGAAGAGGAAACATTAACATGACGCAGGCTCAGTTCACTAACCTGCTCAACACAGTGGCTGCGGCTTTTGCAGCTCACCCTTTAGGTAAGCTCGTTGTTTTAGGATGTTTAGGTCCTACCGCCACATCGACTTTTCGCCTCTAAACCTATACGTTTCGCTTCTCACCCTATAGGTCAGCATGCACCTGCGCAACCACCAGTGTGTACTTTCAAAACTTTCATGGATTGCAAGCCTCTCCCTTTCAACGGCACTGAGGGTGCCATAGGTCTTCTGCATTGGATTGAGAAAATTGAAGCTGTTTTTGCTGTTTGCGAGTGTCCCCCTGCGAACTGGGTGAAGTTTGCTACTGCTACGCTTGAAGGAAGCGCGCTTTCTTGGTGGAAGGCGCAGATTCAGATGTTTGGTTTGGAAACTGCAAATGCTACGGCATGGGAGGATTTCAAGGATATGATTAAGGACGAATACTGTCACCGGGATGACATCCACAAGCTTGAGAATGAGTACTATGAACTCAAGATGGTTGGGTCGGAAATTGAAACATACACCAAGCTGTCAAATGACTACGCTGCTCTTTGCCCAAACATGTCTCGACCAATGTACCGAAGGATCGAACTGTATATCAAAGGTTTGGCTCCAGAGATTCGAAGCCATGTCACTTCAGCCAACCACACTACCATTCAGCCGATTGTTCGACTTGCTCACAAACTCACTGATCAAGCCGTAGAAGAGGGCCGGTTGCCCAAAAGGATCAGTGCTACTGTCGGAACTTCTAGTGACAGCAAGCGTAAGTGGGAAGGAAGTCAAAGCAAGGATGCTAACCCCACTCAGGCCCCAGCACAGCAAAGGAAAACCGAAAACAACAAGGGCGCTCAACAACAGGGTGGCTATCGTGGAAACCACCCCAAGTGCAACAAGTGCAATCGACATCACAGCGGGCAGTGTGTGAAGGGCCAGTGTCAGCGATGTAACAAAATGGGGC
Organism: Helianthus annuus; assembly: GCF_002127325.2. Lineage (NCBI taxonomy): Eukaryota > Viridiplantae > Streptophyta > Magnoliopsida > Asterales > Asteraceae > Helianthus > Helianthus annuus. The sequence continues at coordinate 96,410,752 of NC_035434.2, forward strand.
ATGAGGCCAAGGATTGTAGAAGTCAGTTCCCAGCTAGACAGAACCAGCAACAACCCCAACAGCAACAGCAGCAGGGAAACAACCGGGCATGTTTTAAGTGTGGAGCTGAGGGGCACTTTAAGAAGGATTGCCCTGAACTGAATCAGAACCGCAACAATAATCAGGGAGCTGGGAACAACAATCAGAACAACAATGCTGGGAATGGTGCTAGAGGAAGAGCTTTCGTGATTGGAGCTGGTGAAGCAAGGAATGACCCCAATGTCGTGGCGGGTAAGTTCCTACTCGATGATCGTTATGTTTCTGTGTTATTTGATTCCGGTGCCGATGCTAGTTATGTATCCCTACGTATTAGTAAGAAGCTTAAGCGTCCGCTTTCGTTACTAAGTTCTCCTCATATCGTCGAGTTAGCTAATGGTAGAAACATCGAGGCCTCCCATGTTGTCAAAGGCTGCAAACTAGAGTTGTCTGGTCAGACATTTAGTATCGATCTTTTCCCTGTTACTCTTGGAAGCTTCGACGTCGTTATTGGTATGGATTGGTTATCCAAGCAACGCGCAGAGATCCTCTGTCAAGAGAAAGCAGTTCGTATTCCTCGCCGTTCTGGCAAACCCCTCATTGTACAAGGTGGCAAAAGTGGAGAAATCTCTGGCGTTATCTCGTTCTTGAAGGCCCAGAAGTATTTACGAAAAGGGCACACCGCTATCCTAGCACTTGTTACCAACACGCAGGAAAAGGAAAAGAGGATTGAAGACTTTCCAGTAGTGCGCGACTATCCCGAGGTATTTCCTGAGGAATTACCTGGACTCCCTCCCCATCGTCAGGTTGAATTCCAAATCGAGCTAGCTCCCGGAGCAGCGCCTATAGCTCGTGCACCTTATCGACTAGCCCCCGCAGAATTGAAGGAACTCTCGACACAACTACAGGAACTTTTGGATAAAGGGTTTATCCGCCCTAGTTCGTCACCCTGGGGAGCACCGGTACTCTTTGTTAAGAAGAAGGATGGCACGTTCCGAATGTGCATAGACTATCGTGAGTTGAACAAGGTTACCATCAAGAATCGTTACCCTCTCCCGCGAATCGACGATTTGTTTGATCAACTGCAAGGATCGAGCTACTACTCTAAGATTGACCTGCGATCAGGCTACCATCAGTTAAGGGTCCGTAATGAAGACATCTCCAAAACTGCATTCAGAACTCGTTATGGTCATTATGAATTCCTCGTTATGCCCTTTGGAATGACCAACGCCCCTGCAGTGTTCATGGATCTTATGAACCGAGTATGCAAACCCTACCTCGACAAATTTGTGATCGTGTTTATAGACGACATCTTGATCTACTCGAAAAGTCAGGAAGAGCATGAACAGCATCTACGCCTTATCCTCGAACTCCTCCGCAATGAGCAACTGTATGCCAAGTTCTCGAAATGCGACTTCTGGCTTCGAGAAGTTCATTTCCTTGGGCACGTGGTTAACAAGGATGGAATCCACGTCGACCCAGCTAAGATCGACTCTATAAAGAATTGGCCTACCCCTAAGACTCCGACTGAAGTTCGCCAATTCTTGGGATTGGCAGGCTACTACCGCAGATTTATTCAGGGATTCTCAAAGATTGCTCAACCCCTCACTACACTCACTCAGAAAGGCGTCACCTACAAGTGGAATGAAGCACAGGAATCTGCTTTTCAGAGGCTTAAGGATAACCTCTGCAGCGCTCCTATTCTATCGTTACCTGAAGGAACGGACGACTTTGTGGTTTACTGCGATGCGTCTATTCATGGGCTCGGTTGTGTGTTGATGCAACGCGAGAAAGTTATTGCTTACGCCTCTCGACAACTTAAGACACATGAAAGGAACTACACAACACACGACTTGGAACTGGGAGCAGTGATATTTGCGCTTAAGATATGGAGACATTACTTGTACGGTACCAAGTGCACCATTTACACCGATCACAGGAGTCTCGAGCATATCTTTAAGCAGAAGGAACTAAACATGCGACAACGTCGATGGGTCGAACTTCTGAATGATTATGAATGCGCCATCAAGTATCATCCGGGCAAGGCCAATGTCGTGGCAGACGCCCTCAGCCGAAAGGACACTATACCAAAGCGCGTGCGAGCATTACAACTTACCATCCAGTCTAGTCTCCCTACCCAGATTCGAAATGCTCAGGTTGAAGCTCTGAAACCGGAAAACATCAGGGCTGAGTCCCTGCGAGGATCGAGGCAGCAACTAGAACAGAAAGAAGACGGCGCCTACTATGTGGCAGGGCGCATTTGGGTCCCACTTTACGGAGACCTACGAGAGCTTGTGATGGACGAAGCTCATAAATCCCGTTATTCAGTACATCCTGGTGCAGATAAGATGTACCACGACTTGAAAACCACATACTGGTGGCCTGGCATGAAAGCCCACATAGCCGCCTATGTTGGCAAATGTTTGACCTGCGCAAGAGTCAAGATCGAGTATCAGAAACCAGCAGGCCTACTGCAGCAACCCGAAATCCCGAAATGGAAATGGGAACAGATTTCCATGGATTTTGTTACAGGGCTACCTAGATCCCAACGTGGGAATGATACTATCTGGGTGATAGTAGATCGATTGACTAAGTCTGCACACTTTCTGGCCATTAAGGAAACAGACAAGTTCTCAACCTTGGCAGAAATCTATTTAAAGGAAGTAGTCTCCAGGCACGGGGTGCCAATTTCTATTATTTCCGACCGAGACGCTCGTTTTACTTCCGAGTTGTGGCAAGCTATGCACAAATGTTTTGGCTCACGTTTGGACATGAGCACCGCTTATCACCCGCAAACGGATGGGCAGTCTGAACGCACCATCCAAACCCTGGAAGACATGCTTAGAGCATGTGTGATCGATTTTGGCAAGAACTGGGAGAAGCATCTACCGTTGGTGGAATTCTCCTACAATAACAGCTACCACACTAGCATTCAGGCGGCACCTTTTGAGGCATTGTACGGTCGTAAATGCCGATCACCTCTCTGCTGGGCGGAAGTTGGTGATAGTCAACTCACAGGCCCAGAACTAGTGGTAGATACAACGGAAAAGATTTCCCAGATCAGGCAACGCATGGCGGCAGCTCGTGACCGTCAGAAAAGCTACGCTGACAAGCGTAAGAGACCATTAGAATTCCAGGTCGGGGACCGGGTTCTACTTAAAGTCTCACCCTGGAAGGGTGTGGTTCGTTTTGGTAAACGAGGCAAGCTGAATCCACGGTATGTTGGACCGTTCGAAATTACCGAGAAAATCGGTAAGGTTGCTTATAGATTGAACCTGCCTGCAGAGCTGAGTGCAGTGCACAATGTTTTTCACGTGTCTAACCTGAAGAAGTGTTTGTCGGATGAAACACTTGTGATTCCTTTTAAGGAACTGACGATTGATGAACAGCTACACTTTACTGAGGAACCGATTGAGATCACGGATCGAGAAATCAAAACCCTCAAACGTAGCCAGATACCCCTTGTGCGAGTTCGTTGGAACTCACGGCGCGGCCCAGAGTTTACCTGGGAGCGGGAGGACCAGATGAAGTCCAAGTATCCCCAGTTATTCCCAAACGAAAACCCCAGCACTAAAGCTACAACCGAATTTCGGGACGAAATTCCAAACTAACGGGGGGATGATGTGACACCCCGTTAAAACACACTAGCTTGGCAGTGGCTGCTTCAACTTTCGGGACGAAAGTTCTTAAAACTTGGGGATAATGTGACACTCGAGGTTTTTCCGAACGATCACCTTGTAATATTTTGTGTATATGATTATTATTAAATGAAAACGTGATCCTTTGTGCATTTTATGTGTTGTATGTATTATATATGTAGTATAGATATATAATAGAGCCGAGACCACGACCCGAGACCATGACTCGCAACCGGGCGGTTGCGAGTGGGCCACTCGGTCTCGAGTGGGCCGTTGAGCCGAAACCGGTTTGGGCCGAAACCCCCAAGCCCAACCCGAAACATCCCCTTGTATATATATCCCACCTTTCCCCCACTTCTTCCATTTTACACACACAAACACTCCTCAAACTCTCTCAACTAGAAACCCTCAACAACACACCCCAATCCCTTCCTATTTTCGGTTCAAGCAAAGATCCCGGACAAGAAACTCGGTCAAGACTATCACTCGGACATTCCATCTTCTTGGTTCTCTTTTCTTTGTTTTCGGCTCCTCCTCTCATAACCGGTTAGTGCTATCTTGTGGGTTATCTTTTGTGTATAAGATGTATGTATGTTGTATGAACTAAGAAATGGTTGGTTAGTAGTTTATGCATGATTATTAGGATGTTTTGCAAAGTTTGTGAATATGTGTTAACATGACTAAAAATGACATGATATTGGTAGTTTACAAGTGTTCATAGCCAACTACACTATGCTTCTTTGTTTCTTGCAAGAATGATGATGTTTAGCATAAGATTTTCGGCTATAATGTATGTTTTCTTGTTTAGCATCAAGATCTTG